>NW_013952408.1:2639951-2641289 GCF_001266775.1 Austrofundulus limnaeus | reverse complement strand
ATATTATATTATATTACTTTGACCTTTTTGGAGACCGGTGACCAATAACAAAACTATTTAAACTCAACTTTGTGTTTTTATAAAGAACTTAGCAGCTGCTGTAATGGAGGAGAAATGTTACTGAGAAGAAAACTAATCAAACATGGTATTATTCAGTCAACGATGTATACAATACACTTGCTATTGGGGACGAAAAGCTTTTTATTATCTGCGTATTTTTGTATATGAGATGACCAATTTTTTTATATTTTTTATGTTTGGAAACTGTTTTGTTCAGAGCGGGACCAACAATCCAAACAAAGCTGTTGGTGTTGTTGCAGCTATGTGGGAACACGTGTTGTTTTAAAGACATGTTTTCTGTGCTTCATAATGATTTCATACATTATGGCACCTCTGTGTATACCATGTTACATGTAAACAATGTATTTGTGTATTATTGTGTTGTTTTCATGTAAATAAACAGTGACACATTGTAACCATGATAGGCATGATCTTTTATTGTTTCTTTGTCGAACCTAAGTAGTCTTTCGGTTTGTTTTCAGATCAGCAAAACGACAAATATGAAGTGAATGAACAGCGGCAAGAGGCAACTAACCATATTTTTGTTTTTATGTAGAAAAAGACAAACTAGTTGGGAAAGGAAATGGAAATATGTCAAAAAATGATCTCATAAACAAGTAATTGGTAATCAAAACATAAAGAGATGTTAAAAAAGGGAAAACTATAAGGACCAAATGACACAAACTGACAATAATTGGCTTTAAAGTGATGCAAACTAATTCAAATGTTTCCAGAATTCAAATGCTAAAGGTCATAAAATCGTCCTGAATGGTATTAAAAAGTGCTATTTTAATTAGTTTACTGCAGTAGGTTTTCAATTCCGCTGACATGCAAGACTGAAATGTGGGTCTGCGCTCAATGTAAACAAAGCCATTTTATTTGCAAATTTGTAACTCGTCTTAAAACTTACCAATATATCAAAATTGTTTGACTTCTCGATTCCTGCAACTCTTCCTTGGATGTGCTGTTTGACCTATTATCAGTCAATTTGTCTGTTTTTGTAGGTAATCGATCACTGGTAACACTATTTTGATCAGTCTCCTTAACAGTGCAGTGAGTTTCTTTTAAAATGCAACACAATATCGGTCAATATAAAACGAACCATAGAAAAAACACAAAGGCACATGTGGAAACACGATAATTTATCACAAACTGATGGACTAACAAAACAACAGAACCTACTGACTGGCAAACAAAATGTGACAAAATTCCACAAACAAATCATATAAAACTATAAACTTTTTTAATGAGTCACAAAATGGTTTAAGATAAAAAAAA
>NW_013952408.1:2629338-2639556 GCF_001266775.1 Austrofundulus limnaeus | reverse complement strand
CCCCACTGCAACCAAAATGTATGATATGGAATAATATTTAATAAGTTAATAAGTTAAGTTAATAACTTCAACTGTGCAGAAAAAGGAACTGCTTCAGTTCATTTTACAGCCAGCAGAGGACACCAGCATGGAGAGACTTTTGAACCATCACTGAAAATGGAGTGATGTAGGAGTGTCACATATACGAGTGAGAAAAAAGGCTTGTAATTTTTACACACTAAAGTGGATCATCACATCCTTTAATGAAGGCACACTCGTATCCAGACATGCTCTGTCTCATAGGTCGGGATTCCACAAGTCTGTGCAGGCTGCTCTCATAACGCTGAGAGGAAATTATACAAATTGCAGAGAGCCAAGGTGCAACAGGGTGGGGAGAGGTGTTTGCTTTCCCTCCCACCCACCTCCCATTGCTACTCCGCAGGTGGTGAAAGTGAAGAATTTCCGGGGAGGGCAGGAAGGATGCGAACAGCCCAGGTGTGGTGACGGCAGAGAGCTCAGGGCCTGTCTTTCCTCTGTCATTTACTGTGAAGTGGCCTTAAAATAAAAGATGCTGGGGAAAGTCCAGAAAGCCAGATACGATTATTACAACTTGTCAGGAGAGACAATATTTCAAACAGCTAATAACAGTGCGAGTAAGTAAAAGTAATGTCAGCCTATGAGAGCTGCAAGAAACCTTTCTCAAAACTTGAAAAAAGTCTTAACATTTAAGCCTTAGCATTAATGAARAGTTGTAAAGTAACTAAGTACAAATACTTTGTTACTGTACTTAAGAAGAAATTTTGGTTATCTGTACTTTACTTGAGTAATTATTTTTCAGTGTACTTTTTACTTTTACTTTTTACATTTTTACATAATTATCTGTATTTTCTCCTCACTACATTTTTTAAAAAGGTAAGAAGTAGAAATTTGTTACTCCTATTTTATTCAGAGTTGTTATTGCTTAAAAAAATACTATCCTGATAAATTGTGTCTCCTGGATAGAGTGAATTTAATTGTGGTTGGATGAGAAGTATAAATATAAACCATTCTGACGCCCTATTAGTGTGTACACAACCCATCACAGCTGCACGCCGTTAGAAAAAATATTTTTTTGGGAAGTCACCTCCCAATAAATATCATTTTGTAAAATCTAGCTACTCATCTTTTACTCAGTACTTTTACTTTTAATACTTAAGTAGATTTTGTATCAGAAATTTACTTTTGATACTTAAGTACAAAAAAATTTCARATACTTTAAGACTTTTACTCAAGTAATAYTTTTAGAGAAGACTTTAACTTTTACCAAAGTATTTTTATGATAAGATACTTGTACTTTTACTCAAGTATCACAATGAGGTGCTTTATACAAGACTACATTAATGTTTGGAGGTAATCCAAAGGAACAAAATATCTCATGTGCCACTTGATGGATTTTAGTGAAATAATCATTGGAGGCACATCTACAACTGATTAACTTCTGGAGTCAATCAATTCAAAAATAACTAATAAACTTTAGCAACTTTATCTCCTGCAATTTTGCACGTAATCAGCTAAAATTTGTTGTGGTAGTAGCTGAGTCATCATTTATTAAAATGTGAGATCTAGCTTTACGTTATTGTCATGACTTGAGCAAAACAGCTCCTAACTATCATTTCTCAACACAAGATGCTTTTAGTCCTAAACACTGGCCCGAAAGATGACAGGTGACATACATTAAGTCAAGGAATGTACATTAATCTATTTGCTGACCTACTAAAATGATGCAGGATTAGGTTTTCTTGTCAACATCCTGTTATAATAACTGCCATTGTGATGACGGACCTGGCCGAGGCAAAGAYCCGTAGAAGACGTTGATTGAGACTGTCACATGCAGTATGCTTGGCTCAGCAGCCTCACAATTAACTTCACAGCTTTTCGCCAGCCTCTTCAAGTCTCGTTTTACGGCTAATGCCAAGGTTACAGACCCCCCTTTATCAGGCGGACAGGATTCGTTCTTATCCCTCCAGCGCCCGGCCATGCAGCATTTTCTTTTTTTTTTTTACGACCTCTTAATTAGAGGGGCTTGGGCTCATCTCTTTCATTTGAGGCAGGACAAAGGGATCTGGGGACGAAAATAGAAAGTTCACTCTGGGTTAGCCGCACAATGTGAGAGGTTCCCTGTTTGGTTTCGGCGCAGACCGACAACATGGAAAATGCCGTGCTACAAACTGTGACATTTCATAACAAGTCCCGGAATAAAAAAAAACAAAACAAACCAAGGTGACAGTTTGGGACTTGTCAGGACTCCACGTTCTGTGTTAGTGACAAAGCAAAACATGGACACAAGTGTGACCTATTGACTGGATGGTGGGGATTTTAAAGGGGAGGGTGTCAAACTGCAGCTAGCTCGGTCTCTAATAACTGATGAAAACGTAAAGCAAACATACTTTTTCCTCAATAAATTGTAATTCTTTGTTTACAAGTTAAAGCTTTTTGTGATTTTATGTGAGGGGGAAAAAGGATATCTGGTTGGAGCAAAAGTTTATTTCCACTCCTGTGGGTCACAAAAGCTCAAAGAGCAATACAACTGRTGAATGAAACCTCATTTGCGTAGAAACTATTGTTGCTGAGTGATGCTCCTTGAGTTCCCTTTAGCTCAGAGGGAATGTGTGAGAATCCAAACGGYTCAGATGAGACACGGGAAGTGTAATAATTCGGTTAAGCGGGTGTGCAGGATTTGGGGCACAAAGAGAGCGGCGCCACTTTCAGCCCAATCAGGCTGAGTACTGGGAGTTCCTATCCCTTTGCTGTGCTCAGGCCTAATTACAGCTTAGGAGTGCCTCGGGGGCCAAGCCTCCAGAAATGGGGACCGCGGCAGTCCTACAACCAGACCACTCCAAAAAAAAAAATGATTAAGCAACCCTGGCCTCAGATGAAAGGTGGCCTCTGGCCTCGTGGCTTTTTATATTGTTTCCACGTCTAATAATCAGAAAATTGTTGAAGTCCTGTATGGCTGCCAGTCAGAGCAAAATCAAAGGGAAAAGATTATCATATTAATCGTAATAGCGACCTTTGCTTCCAACTTGTTTGACATGAGAGTCTGCTCCAAAAGCCCTCAGACAGGAGCAATTATACGAGAGACGGTCATGAGACTGTTGGGGGAGAAAAGGATAACTGTACCAAAAGAAATGTACCAGACTTTGTCATGTGGTCTGCTGTGGCCTTCATTCCTTTCTAAACCCAACACACCTCTGTACCGCATAATCACCAGCTCAAACAGACAAGACATCCTACTACTGCATCAAGTTTTAGCYCGATATCTGTAGAACTGACTGAGTTATAGGCAGTTTCATGTTAGCTATGATCAACTAAGGCWACCATTTTGGATTAGAATGACTTCAAAAGTTACAAAGATCTTGAAATGAGTTGTGAATGATTCTCAGCTACTACCATACCAAACTTTGGCACAATATGTTTAAAAATGAATGAATTGTAGTTGTTTATGTGTTTCTAAGCTCTAAGGTACCTTTTGGCAGTGAGGGGTAATAACGRAACTCCAAACAATCTACAGTTTTGCTAGATTTAAGTTCAAATTGAGAGCAACACTTCCAGACGCTGCCATTAAGTAGCTGGTTTATATTTAGCAAAAGGCCACTTTACAATATTTCAACAATAAGCTACAGTCTGGCTCCTGGAGCCAAAGCAGCCCACTCACAGGGCTTCTGATTTGCCCAAATCATCTTAAAGCGGTGGAAAATTGCACGGGATTAAGACTGGACAAGCTGTTGCTGTTGGCCCTCGTATAGCTTTTGACAGGAGGTTATGTTAAACACATGTACAGTAATATCCTGTGTGTGCAAAAGCACATTCTTCACACTCCCTTTTTATTGAGTGGCTGCTCTGCGGGACGACATTCCTGCRCTACATTATTTCTGCTCTATGCTATGCTGAATATGCACAGGTGGCAAAAAAAGAGCCCCTTCCTGAGAGCGAAGAATGCAGGAAAGGGAGTAAAATGAGCGATCCTTTTTTTTTTTCTTTCCAACATATGAAACAAATGTTTGGCATTCCACAGGCACTGCTCTGCTGTAGACCTGTCTGTTAGCAGATGGCAGCACGCCAGGGCTCGCTGGCAGCAGAYTGGACATCGACTTCACAGAAATCTCAAAAGAACAAAGTGACTTTACACTTAAGCGTTGGTGCTGTTTTTTTTTTTTTTCTGTGAAAGCCTTTGAGACATCGTGTGCTGACAATAGAGCAGGACTGCTCCAACTGCGACACATCTTAACAAGTTCAGTGGCAGACATGTGCGTGGCAAAACTACACAAGGAGTTTGGGATTGTCTTGCTGAAATAAAAAATACTTTCCACGAAACGTTTCAATAAAGCAGCACAAGCATCCAGTTTGATGCAATGTAAATTAACACATAACTCCTGACGTTTTCTGTTGTTTTTTTTAACTCGGTGGCTTCAAAGCAGAGTATTAATTTAATCACATTTTTTCCAGTTTGCATCAGTTCATTTTAAATTTGAATGCAGGGAAACTATTTCTTCTTAATATGTTTTATTTCTTTTGAAAGGGTATAATTTTCATAACTGAATAGCCTTTGTTTTTAATGTTCGTAAAGAAATGTCAGACCTACGGGTCAAGGGGAAAGTTATTGCCTCAGGTGTAGGAGTTTAAATGTCTGGGTGTCTTGTTCACGAGTGAAGGACTGCGAATGGATCCATGGATTGGGGTCTCGTCCTCATTGCTAAAGGGGGCTGCTTCGAAGAAAGAGCTTAGTCAAGCTACAGCTCTTACTTTGCCTATGGKCCAACCCTCACCTAGGTCATGAGGTCTGGATCACAGCCAAAAAACTAGATCCAATCAGCCAAATGAGCTTCCTTTGTAGGTATAGGCTCAACCTAAGAGATAGTGCAAGGACTCCACTGCTCTTTTGCATCAAAATAAATGAGTTGAGTTAGTTCAGGGATCTGTATTAGGTTGCTTGTATGTCTCCCTTTGGGAGTTTTCCAGGCATGTCCCTCTGGTAAGAGACCCCAGGGAAGACCCAGAATTCGCTGGAGGGATTGTGTATTATCTCTGGCCTGGTAAGACCTTGGGGTTCCCCAGAAGGAGTAGAACAGTCCAGTTTTTCCCCTGGACTTGTTGCCTTCTTGGCTCAAAAAATAAGCTGTAGAGAGATGGATGTTTTGTTATTTTAAAAGTTAGTTTCTGGGCTTAACATTCATGTTTTTGTCACTGCTGAACTTTAAAGATGTGTTTCTGTTCTATAATTTATGAAAAATCCAGTTACCAAATAGGGGCAGACAAACCCAACTGTCTCTGATCCAAATGTTCAATCATTCCTAATAACTCAGTAAAACTGTAGCCTCAACAACTAATGGGTTATTTGGATACAATGAATGTTTTTTATCCCTTGTGTGGCTAAAATCGGCAAACAGCAATGGTTTTCAGTTTAAGACGATTTCCACAGATCCTCTCAAGACCTCTTCTTTAGTGTTTTAAGACCAACCGCTGGATCCCAAACCTCAACTTTGCAATCCACTGGTTTAGACCACAGACTATGAAAACATCAAGCTTCTGTGTTGGAAAAATAAGGCCAATATCGTAGCACATTAAGTATGCATGCTTTCAAATGTCCTGCRGGGGGCGCCATATTCAGTTGCCAGAAAAAAGGTAAATAAAAATTAACACTTAAACTTGCAACTAGTTTCTGAAGGTGAAAGTTGGAACCCAATTTTATCATGAATCTAATAACTCTGATGTCATAGTGTAATTATGGATTTAAGGTTGTAGAAACTTGCACAACTTTGCAAAAACTTCACAAAATAAAATGCCATATAGCAATTTATTACCTGAACTGGTAGTTCAGGTACTTTACTTTACTTTACTTAACTTTACTTTACTTTACTTTACTTTACTTTACTTTACTTTACTTTACTTTACTTTACTTTACTTTACTTTACTTTACTTTACTTTACTTTACTTTACTTTAATTTACAGCTTGCAGCATAAAAATTAGATAAAACACTAAATCTCTGAAACAGACATAAATACATCAAGTAGCTATTTATAAATATATTTAAGTATTTATGTGTAATTTAATATTTCGGTTAATTATGCACATCAAAACTAAAAGAAAACCAAATAATCGTTTTCTCTGAAAAAAGTTTTAACAATGCAGCCCCAAATGCTTTCTATGATCCAACTGCAACCCAATTTATACAGAATTAGGAGAGTTAAAGTAATTCATCAGCGCGGCGCGAGCCATTCGGGGGTGTGACTTCAGTCAATGGGGTCTATATATTGAGATGTTTTGTCCGTGGGCTTTATGTGAATGAGAAGCTGACCAGCGGAGAGTCCCCGCAGCTCCTCCTCGTCGCGTGCCTCCTCTCCTGTCGCCTCTCTGACCGTGATGGGTTCTCGTGTTGTCGCACTGTGCRCGGCTCTCCTGTGCGTGGCGTCGCGCTCGCTCGGCCGCGGGTCAGGTGCGGTCGGAGCGGTTGTCAGATGCGAGCCGTGCGACGCGGCAGCGCGGCTCCTGTGCAAGCCTCTGCCCCGGGACTGCGCCGAGAGGGTCCGCGAGCCCGGCTGCGGCTGCTGCCTGACCTGCGCGCTCAGCTTCGGCCAGCCGTGCGGAGTGTACACCGGAAGATGCGGCTCCGGACTCACCTGCCAGCCCCAGCCAGGTGAAACCAAGCCGCTGCAGGCTCTGATTGAGGGACGGGGCATCTGCCTGAACACCACGAACAGGAGACCCGCAATCAGACCTACGCCTCCGGTCAATGAGTTGCCAGGTATGGTTGTAGTGTGGACATATTCCATCATCAGATTACTTAAACACCAGAATTTATGTTTTACAAACCGTGCATGTTGTTTTAGATGCTTTATAACAGTGGAGAAACTGGAAACTGGTTTATAACCTAATGCATCTGAAAACCAAATAGCTTACTCATTCAATGTGCTATAGTAATAATGTGACAACTGGATCTTTAAACGTAGTTTTCACATTCAGTCATGAATCACATTAAGTATGCTAAGCAAGCACAAAAAGTAAGGAGATTCATGTTTGGTAGATTATTTGTTTGTAGTGCTTATTGGGAATAAATCTTGTAGCTACCGTTAGAAAGCCTGTTCATTTTTCCTTTAAATGGTGCCACATTTGCAAGGAACATGCATTTGTTGGATGAACAGAAGAGCTGAGTTGCACATATGAAAAATGACCTAATCTTCTCTGCCATTTCCAAACAGCTTATTTTGCTGTTGACTCTTGTTTTGAGCACAGCTGCTGCCAATCAGAATAAGATTTGTTGCCAAGACGTTTTGTTACAACAAAGGAATAATCTAACAAACACAAATTAACTTACTTTTCTTCTTAATTTGTTTGACTTTTAGCTTGTAATATTACACGTCTGTTTCCTAAAGTGTGATAATATTTCATATCTTATCTAAAGAAATGTGAGAATATGTCCTAAATTGTGAAAATCCTTGTGTTTGCTGTTTGTGGACTGTTCTAAAACTTTCAGCAGAGCACACAGAGACTCAGGACAGGGAGCAGAATTCCACCGACTCAAGTCTTCAAACGTCCTACAACAGTCATGCTGGACCCTTTAGACCTCCGCACCCCCCGTCCTTCTCCTCCGCAAAGTCAGATGTCCTCAGACAGGAACCTCAGAAGAAAACCCAGAGCTTTAAAATGGAGGATCTCCCCGCCGGACCACTCATCACAGACCAGCAAAACTTCGCTCTCGAAACCAAACAGAAGCCCGAATATGTGAGTACCACAAACATTTCGTTTTTTTTTTTTTTTTTTTTTGTCATCCAAACACACGATAGGAATGTTTTTCTCCTCTTCTCTGTGTTTTGGTGTTTTGCCTCCCTCCCCCTTTGCGGGTGATGAAATGTTTTGGATAGCGGTGGCGGCGGTTGGCAGGGACCTGGTGCAGTAGAGTGACATGGCAGCGAGCATGTACCACGGCCCTGCGGCTGACCTGGGTCAGGCGGTTGTTTGGCCACAAGGCGTCCGCGTGCCGGGCGCACTGAGAGCCAGCGGATGATGGATTGGCTGATGTGAGTGCCTGTTGGGAAGCACTGCTGCTATTTTGATCTTCCTTTGGCCTGAGAAGTGAGCACACTCTAGTAATGGGCTTCGACTGGCTACTGTGATTAGTGACTGGAGCACTTGGACTTGGGGACAAGCCTTTTGGCTCCCATCTTTGAGCCGTTTGAATTCAATTTGTTCCCCATCCTTTGTGTTGAAAGTTCTAAGCAGCTTTGCAAACAGTTAAGCCTCTGAAAGTTAGATGAATTGATTCCTGATACGCCACCTCTTTTATACCGCCACCATCATTATTAAGGTATTACAGCAGGGCAGTGTGTTCTGCAGCGTGAGTCAGCTTTAGCTTGTTCGCGTTAATGTCAAAATTAGACTCAATGAAACCAGCAGCATGACTTGCAACTGTATATTTCTCAAAGTTCAGACATGCAAATGTGAAACAAAACTGTTTCCTCTGTTTCTAGGGACCCTGCCGAAGAGAGATTGAGAGCATTCTCAGCAACCTGAAAATTACCAACATCCTCAACCCCAGAGGTTTCCGTATACCAAACTGTGACAAGAAGGGCTTCTATAAGAAAAAACAGGTACAATAAAAGATTATTTATTGCGTCATTAGTTAATAAATATTACTTTTTAAAGTTTTTTTTTTACAAGCTAAAGGCTCAAGTCAGTGGCTGAAAACATTAGGGCTCCAGCAGCTTTGTTGCTGCCTCTTGTATTCATCAGTAGTTATTAAAGCTTTGTCACTGCACCGCACCAGTGAGGCCGACCTTAGCCACTGCCTCTGGAAACAGGAACCACAGGGGCCAAACCCCAGCAGCGCTGAAGGCTGGGACGACGGCCGCCCTTTTTTTTTTTTTGCCTCCCCTCCCAGGGAGACAGACGTCAAGGTGGCCACTGGCACCCCATGAGCTCGCCCCATAATTGCTGGACGTTCTGAGAGGCAGACACAGAAATAGAGCGCTGCAGCCATCCCCACCTCAACATGGTTCACCCACGATCGGGTTGTAATGAATGAGTGGTTCTGACGCGTTCGCATGGGAGCGCTCGGGGCTCCCTGAATCACCGAGCCTGTTTATCTTATTGCATATCAAACACTCCTGTTGGACCTGCAATCATCTTATTAGCAGCACTGCAGCACACCGACTCATATATCACGTCTAGCTGCAGGCACCAAATGACTGCCAGATATTTCGTTTTTGACATATGAGTGAATTTGATTAAAAACAGTATCCACCGCAGCTTCTCTTAACACTTTATTTTTTAAAATGAGCATATTCTGTTTATATATTATGATCAGGATTTGAAATATTTAAGTTTTTAAAACCTKTGTATCTAGTTGTGCAGCTTTAATCAAGTATTTATTCAATGTGCACGCTTTTTATGTGATCTCAAAAATAATACCAGCTTCCATCAGCCTCCCAGTTACCTCCTGTCTGAAATATTGAGCTAAATAGGGATGTCCTTCCTCCTGATCAGCCCTAACCCCTCTGCGGAGTGGCGGTGCCTTAGCGCTTAAAATGAATGGCTGCATGTTTTACTGAAGTGGAGGTTGACCTTTAGTAAAATTGGCAGTAAAATAACAGCCCTTGGGTAGCTCCACAGACTCTGTAAGTCATTTGTAGTACCCATAATTTGGAGCTGTGGGGTATAATCAGCAACAGATGATTCGTTCTGGCCACCAGCTCCTGAAAATAGATCTTGGTTCACAGTTGTTCACAAATGGGACTAAGTAAATATTTTACCAGGTTTCTGTTTACCTTTAAGCTCCCTATATGTGTCTGTAACAGGAGGTAGACCGTAAAAAGCAGCTCAAAAATACCACAGTGTCAGATGGCCGAGACTTCGTCAACTCGGCACAATCTAGCCATTGATGCCTTTTAACTGCGTGGGTCGACTTCATTGACAAAAGTGTGTTGTTGCTGAAAACGCGGCGCGTTCGCTTGATCTATCTCCTGCACGTGTCTTCAACTTGTGCCCTTCCTGTTCTTCCAGTGCCGTCCATCCAAGGGCCGGAAGCGAGGCTTCTGCTGGTGCGTGGATAAATACGGACAGCCTTTGCCAGGCTTTGACGAGAAGGAGCGAGGAGACATCCAGCACTACAACTCTGACAGCCAGTCGGAGTGAGGAAGAACAAGAGGGGGAGAGAGAGAGAGAGAGAGAGAGAGAGAGAGAGAGAGAGAGAGAGAGAGAGAGAG
>NW_013952408.1:2623226-2628818 GCF_001266775.1 Austrofundulus limnaeus | reverse complement strand
CATTAGACTTTATTTGATAAACATATATTTTAACGGTAAAATAAAGACTATAAAAATACTGTAGGCTGTTTAGTTTTGTAAATTTTTAAAAATAAATTTTAACACAGACGGAGCCATTTTATTTACACACAAAGCATTCTGGGTAAATGATGACGTGGATAGGTCCTCAGTGTGAGTAACCTATATCCACCCTGAAGGTTAATGTTGGACAATATCTGATGATTGGCTCTTTTAAATGAAACCAGAGAGCGTTGACAGAGAGGAGAAGGTAGAAATGACTCAGTCTGTAACTGAAAATGTAGATGGAGGACAACAGAGCTGCTTCATGGAAGAAGAACCTCAGCTTAGCCTGTTAGCCTTTGCGCTAGCGCCAATGCTATATTGCCTTATATGCATTAGCTCAGTGCTAGCACGACAAACAAGTTAACTGAGGTCCTCCATCCATATTTTCAGTTGCTGCTGAGTCATTTTTGCGTTCCCCTCTGTCATGTGAAWGGAGGACCTCAGTGATGAGAGGAGATTGTGTAGCGCTGAGCTAATACATATATAGTGATAGCGTCGGGGCTAATGCTAAAGGTAACAGGCTAAGCTGGGGTTCTTCTTCCATGAAGCAGCTCTGTTGTCCTCCATCCATATTTTCAGTTGTAGACTGAGTCATTTCTATCTTCTCCTCTCTGTCAACGCTCTCTGGTTTCAATTAAAAGAACCGATCSTCAGATATTRTCCAAGATTAACATTCAGGGTGGATATAGCTCGCTAGCAGCCTCACACTGAGGACCTAGCCACGTCATCATTTACCCAGAATGCTTTGTGTGTAAATAAAATGGCCCTGTCTGTGTAATATATTTTTAAACTTCTAGTTTGACAATGATAAAAACTGAACATCCAACAGTATTTTTAGTCTGTATTTTACAGTGAAAATATATGTTTAATAAAGTCTAATGTTACAAATAATCATGGATTCCTTTAAGGCCTTTGCCATATATTCTTGATTTTTTTTTTGTAGTCATTGTTCAATACTTGTCACATTTGAATATGTTTGCATGTACAATCCAGCTCTCAAAGTCTATTTTTACCTAATAAAGGCAGTAAAAACGAACCATGTCTTTCTAATCAATACAACAAACTCATTAAAACGTCACTTTGTTTGACCAAATTTTTATTTATCAACATTGAAAATTAAAATATACACACCATCACTTGGTTCAATGCATGTATCAGTTGTGTTAAATAGCATTTACAGAAAATCCAGTCCACACAAACAGGACCTATGCAGCAGTCAAAGGCAAAAACAAATAAATAATAGTTGTTTGACAAGATAATTAATCAGTAGACCAGTAGAGGTAGACAAATGCTGTCAAGTCCATCCTGTACCACACAATGGCTTGGTTAGCTCTGATATGTTTTATGTATGAATGAAAACTTAAAGATCCCAAAACCTCTTGATTTGGCTTTGTAGACTTATAGACCTGTTGTTTTAAGCAATGGAGTTATGTATGAAGTCAGAAACACAAACTATTTACAATGAAAAAATACGAGGCAAACATAAAAAAAGAAAGGTAAATGGAAATAAATAAGATAAAACATATATGTAAATAAAGGAGGACGTGTTTTAGGGTCATTCGACATGTGAGAGAAGCTTGTTTCTGTCAGAAATATGTCCCTTTTTATGTTTCTGMGTGAGCCCATCCCTCAGTGAGTGACCTCTTGATGGCACTCTGCATCGCCTAGAAGGTCACTGGATCCTGAGAGCTTCTTTCCATTCCAYGATGAGACACACCAGCAGCGAGCAGGGGGCCCAACCAGAGAGGACTCGCACTGAAAACACAAGCAAAAGTCACATCAAGCCACCTGGCAGAAGAGATTAAATCTCTCAATGACTTCACTGTCGTTTCTGAAAGCCTTAAAAGAAACGTCTCACCTGCTTGGCCTTGTAGTAGCCGTGCTTGTCGCAGTTGGGGAGGTAAAAGGTTGTGAACTTATCACCTAGTAGCTGCTGAGAGCTGGCTATCTTGTCCAGCGCTTCGTGCAGCTCAATGTGACAGGGACCCTTTGCAAAACAGAACCAGAACCAAACGTTAATAAATACACTTGATCGTCTATTGAAACTCTTCCCCTGGATTCATGCACTCCCTCTTGTGGAAGCAGCACTAAATGACTTCTTTCACAATTTTATGTCAGCTTCTGTTTGTACCTGTTGTACTAGTTTGTTGCGGATGGCGTTGACCTTGGCTTTGATGCTCTCGTGACCCTCAGCCGGGTCTTCAGAAGGAAGATTAAGCCCCAACATGTRGTGCAGGGAGCCATGATCGGGGACTTCTTCGACCTCTTCTGTAGAGATTTAAAAAAAGGTAATTAAAATCCTAAAAGTAAGGACAATATTGGACATATATGGATAAGAGAATCACAGAAGCTACCTTGGCCCAAGTCCTCAGAGCAGATTCCCTGTCCTCTGGTCAGAGCGTGCAACGGTCTGGCCTCACCAGGCCTGGGAATGCAGTGGAGACCCTCGCCGCAGTGGGCCGTGTGAACGCCACAGGAGGCCCCTTTCTCGAGAGCGCAGGCCATGCAGCAGCCACAGCCAGGCTCCCTCAGCACTTGCTTGCAGTCCGATGCCACCTCCGGACAGCCGTTAAGCTTCTGCGGCGTGCAGGGGGAACAGCGGATGGGCTCAGGTCCCACCACGGGGGATGACCTCGCCACAGCCAGCACAGCCAAAGCTGCTCCAAACCTCAGGGTTTTATAGAATCCAAGCATTTTTGAGTCTACAAATATTTCTTTTTTTTAAATCTTTGTTGGTCTTGTCTCATAAASCTGCTCTCTCTGACTGTAGAGTTTCTTCTTTAAACGATTTCCTTGAACCAGGGGTATTTGTACGATGAGCTGACCTCAAAAAGGTTAATGATTGACACTGTGACCAGAGATATAAAATATTTTTGACATAGCCAGTCCAAACAGTGGGTGACCCCTTTTGATGTGCGTAAATCCCTGATCACAAGGTCAGTCGTCAATATTGACTCAGGAACATAAAGAGATTGTGGATCAAAACAAGTGTGTTTTTTTTGGATGACAAAATCACCCAACATCTTTAGAAGTGACGTTGTGAAAGGTATTTTAATACAACTACTGTAACCGTAATGAGTTATACATATTTAACTTCAGAACACTTAAAATTGCATTATCTCATACTGACGTAATGTTTGATGGTTCACAGACGTTGTTTTTAACAATAAAACCCTATTTTTCCCCCTTTTAGTCATGTTGCTTTCCTTATCATGTCGGATAAACAGAATCATTCCTCTTGAGAGTTGCACAACCCTAACATTATGGATTTGTAGACTAGATTCACAACATGTTTGTCTACAAAAGGACAGTAATTGGATGTTTCCCTGGTGTAGTATTTGTCATAAATATCTGTGACAAATGCCAGATGTGTGAYGTGCAGGCCAAGCTCCACTTATCTCATGCTGTGTTCTCCATGTGGCCCCAGGCATTTCATTGTGATGGGATTGAAGTACAAAAAGCTACGGTATCTCAAGCATCATTGTAGTTCAAAGATTTGCACTACAAACAGAGAGTATGTTACTTTTATTAAATCCACACATTCCAATGAAAGGATGGTACAGACGATTTAGGGCGCTGCTCAGATATAAAGTGTAATTTGATAGATCCAAAATAGGAATTGCTACTCATAACCCAACTTATAGAAGAATGCACTCTGGTTCAGAGAGCTGATTCAGGTCTACATGTGGAGGATGGTGGTCAATTGGTAGGTTGAGAAGATAAATTCAGACCAAACACAGTTTGAGTTGTTGTCTTTCAGCACCCCACAAAAAAGATAAAATATGCATATTTTAAATCACAGTTGGGCCTTTTCACTTATTTCAAAGTAGATATGTAAGACTTTAAACAAAACCAAAACATAGATCATGACAAAAAAATAAATGTAACTTGCTCTTCAATGTTTACATATTTTACATATCTGAAAACTGACAAAACAATTACAATGTTAAAAAAATGTTTACACCAAACGACAAACTTTTTTGGGCAGTACTTTACCGTATTTTGGCTAAATAAACAATTTATGTAGCAAACAGACCTCATGATCTGGCAATGGGAATCCCAAATAAAGATTATTTGGGATCAACTGAGCAGGCAGCAGTCTAAAAGCTTCCACTTTTACCCTTGTAAGGCCTGCGATGAGGGTTGTTACTCAATCACCAGTTGGTGAGTTGTTGCCTCCTCGATGTTGAACATCAGGTTTACTACCCACTTTGGAAATGGCTCCTCCTTTGACATATTTATGGAAATATACAAAAAAAGATATTGATGAAAATTGTCTCGCAGTAGTTTTTTTTAAAGAAATTCAACAAAAATAAAAGTACTACCAGATCACTGATTTTTCTTTTCCAACACTTTGATGAATTAGGTCTTGACTGTTTTTGCCACTTAATTTTGGAGACCTTGGAAAAAACAAAATATGACCACACGCTATAAATTTACACTGATGGAAATATGAAAGACTTGAGCATGCTTACCTTTAATCTTAATTTCTTCCTACCTAATGTCTTCTTGTTTTCTAACTTTGGTCGACAAACATCATCACTCAGGTCTGCAGCTTGGACATCTGACACCAAACCATGTTCACTCATGGGGTTGTCAGATTGATCTTGAACAAAACTGGTCTGGATTAGAGAACCAGAGCGCCGCCCTGGTCTCAGAACTCTCAGGGGAATATCATCATCATCACTTTCTTCCTCTTCTTCCTCTTCTCTCCCACTTCCTGCCACTATCTCTTCTTCACTCACTCGAGACACTAAATCTTCCTTTTCTCCCTCTGTTCTGCTCCCCACAGATTCATTTTCTTGCTCCGACTCTTCTTTTATTGTCTCCAGATGAAAAGTCTTTCTCATCATTTGCATTCATTAAAAAAAACAAAAAAAAACAAATACAAAACATGTCAACATGTGAACCAATTTTGCCACATATCAGGACTTTTCCTCAAATATACATCAGACTTACACTTAGCAGCTGCTGGGAGTTCATTTTTGGACCTTAGTTTCTTGACATACAAATCCCAGAGAGTCTGCAGTGACAGGTGTGTTTCTTGATTGAATATTTCAATCAGGTGCTGACACTTAGGTCAGCAGTGAGATTTAAACACTCTGAAGCAAAAGCAGAGCAAACGAAATACACAAATAGATCTAAGCTAAACCTTCAATGTTCTGAACAGATTTTCACCGGTTGACGTGTTCTGAAAACGAAATGAATGAATAAACAAAACTCAACTGTGAAGCAGAACACCAGCTTTAGAGAAAGAAGAATCTTCATTCTGCATCTGTGGATTCATGTTTTTTTTTTCCATAACAACTGTGTAAAAAGCAGCATAACTATATTTCTTATTTCCCTGTTTTACTTTATACCCTGTTCTTATTTTATGAAATAATGATAATGGTTGTCTTGGGCACATTAAAATAATGTTGTTTACTGTTAAAATTGAGGCTTTATTGTGTGATAAATATTCAGCGGGTAAAATAAGTATTGAACACGTCAACATTTTTCTCAGTAAATACATTACTAGAGGTATAATGA
>NW_013952408.1:2620920-2622557 GCF_001266775.1 Austrofundulus limnaeus | reverse complement strand
AGTAATATATTTACTGAGAAAAATGTTGATGTGTTCAATACTTATTTTACCCGCTGTGTCTATCAATATCTGAGTAACATCTAATTCAGTGAATCTGTGTCAGAATCGTGGCCATTTAAGTGCTATTTATTTCCTTTTCATTGTTTAATGCAAACTGTAAAAGCTGCGCAAAATAGTCAGTTTCTATCAATTAAAACTGTAGTCAAGATGCATCAGGTTCACATTGAGTTGTTAATAACCGACGAGCATCTGTTGAATTTCAGATCAAAGCAACAACAGGTCCAATGTTGGACTGCCCGTAAAAAAAAGTTGCACAAGACAGGTGTTTGTTGACTTAACTGTTACACCGAGTGAACTCCACAAACTCTTCATCGTCACTGGGAAAAACAATTTTGGCCCCTGTACAGAGTTTGACATTGTGACATAGTAAAATGAGTCATGGAGTTGCTCTGACAAAACAATAAAAAGAAAAAAAGAAATTGTACCTTTTTGGTTATGTGGTGTAAAATGTTATTTTCGGAGTAATCGACTAAAAAAAACTTTTAACTAGTAATGTTACTTTTAAAATACTGCATTGTTTGCTGTGTGTGGCGTAATATCAATCCAAACTTTAACCAGATAATTCAGATTGGTCAAAGTGGAGTACTGTGGAAAGATTATGAACATTTAACATCTTACCTGTTGTAGATAGCTTCTTGAACAACCTCAGTAAAAATATATGAAACTTTATTCTTATCAGATGGAGGAGGTAATGGATTGAGCAGGCCAGAGAACAAAGTGGCTTGGGTCAACACGTGGACCAGTTTCTGACCCATTTAAGACCTGGGTCACCTCCAACCAAAGGTGACCCAGGTTTCACCAGAAGTGCAAACTGCGGATAGCCACATAAATCTATGTACAATCATTTGAAAAGTTTGGGCACCCTTGTTAATTTTCCTGATTTTCTTTTATAAATCATTAATTGTTTGGATTTAAAATATATAATATAAGGGACAAACACAGTGATATTTGAGAAGTGAAATGAAGTTGATATGATTTACAGAAAGTGTGCAATAATTGATTAAACAAAATGGTGCATTAATTTGGGCACCATAAAACAACTTTAACTCAATATTTAGTAKTTCCTCCTTTTGCAGAAATAACAGCCTCTAAACACTTCCTACAGCTTCTGATGAGAGTCTGGATTGTGGCTGAAGGTATTTTAGACCAYTCTTCTTTACAAAACATCTCTACTTCATTCAGGTTTGATAGTTTCTGAGAATGGACAGCTCTCTTTAAGTGACACCACAGATTTTCAATAATATTCAGGTCTGGGGACTGAGATGGTCATTCCAGAATGTTGTACTTGTTCTTCTGCATGAAGGCCTTAGTAGGTTTTGAGCARTGTTTAGGGTGATTGTCTTGTTAGAAGATCCAGCCCTGGCGCAGCTTCAGCTTTGTCACTGATTCCTGGACATTGTTCTCCAGAATCTGCTGATATTGATTGGAATCCATGCATCCCTCAACTTTAACAAGATTCCCAGTCYCTGTASTGGCCACACAGCCCCACAGCATGATGGAACCACCACCAAATGTCACTGTAGGTAGCAGGTGTTTTTCTTGGAGTGCTGTGTTCTTTTTCCTCCATGCATAACGGC
>NW_013952408.1:2616216-2619530 GCF_001266775.1 Austrofundulus limnaeus | reverse complement strand
TGATATTTTATACATCAATATAGTATTTAATACAAAATATTCAATAACCCAACTTCAAACTGTACAAGATACAACATAGTTTACAGCTTTTTGGCTATTTACAAAAAGTATGATCTGAATATCAAAGTGAATAAATCTAAAAAGGCAGGTTGCAGTCACTGTAAGCTTATTGAGTAAGGCAAAAAACTTGAAACATGATGTATTTACACTTTTGCAGATCAAGTGAAATGTCTCCACACTTAAAGATGCAGCCTAGACAGATATATTCAACACGCCTCTTGTGTCCGGAAGAGCATCTGAGAGATGTACGCTCAAGCTTGTTCAAAGAATTCTCGAGCTGTAGCTTAAATATGATGAATAGCGGCAGCACAGTAAATGCCTGAAGAAACGACAGCAGCCAGGCACTGCACCTAAGTCGGCACAGCTTAAACGTACGTACACATGGAGCATTTGAAACACTTAAAGGTCATGCATTTATGGACGTGGTGTGCTTATGTTCACGTGTATGTGCTCTTTTATTTAAGAATAAATTATATATGCCATCTGGAATATATCTATCATTTGGGATATTTGGCATTAACTTCTTTTCAAACATTTTCTTCCTCTTTCTGTTGACTTTAATATCTTCTTACTGTTAAAATAAAACTTTCTTTGCCTATTTTTTAAATCACATTACAATAAAACTCTGAATTAAAACTTTATCAAGTCTGGATACTTTTTAAGTTTATTACAAAAAAGTGACATGTGAAATACTATTGTTCTGCGAGCAACTTTTCCCCTCTTTTGCAGAGGCAGTAAAAGTTGTAAAACATCCATGGAATGATCATTACTTTGGTTTTCTTTCAGCAGGAGCATCATTACTATGGCTGTCAACTTTTAAAAAGTCACCCACTGTGTTAAATATTAATACGTCACGCATYGTAAAAAGCCTAAGCCGTCCAGTGAAAAGTGGGTATAAAAAAGGATTTTTGTGCTGTTTTGTTACAATTCAAAACTAACCACACGTGCATACACACATGCAAGTACACACATGCATGCGTACTCACACACACACACACACACACACACACACACACACACACAAAAAAAAAATAAAACACAAAAGAATAAGAACCACAATTTTCTCTGTAAATAATGCACTATATCCTTGGCATAATCAGGACAGTGCAAAAGCAAATACATGAGCAGTCTTTTTTCTGAGAACCATTGTACATAGTCACCCCACTAACGTGGGAATATGCACTTTGTTTGCACACTGTAACTGGATCTGAGAGAACCCGAGAACGCCACAAATCAAATCCTCAGTTGCTTTGATGCTTAAAGAAGAGCTGAACATTTGTGCGTACATTTCTTCTCTCCAGATGTTTCAGGAAAAGTGGCGAACGGTTGAAAAAAAAATCTCTAAAAGCAACTCTGATTGTCCGCATCGTCACGTCGTGTCCCAGGAGGATTTCGTCCTGAATGAGCTCGTCCCGGATTGCATCAGTATAGTCAGGATTTATCCGGCGGCCGAGTCCCCCGCGGCCCCCACCCCCTGCTGCCTTTAGGGGTACATTTTCGACAGTTTTCGGCACAGAAGAATGCGAATGTGAGAAGCTGTAAATTGCCGATAATTGCCGCGAATTAGCAAAATTCAAGGCAGTTTACAGGGACGAAAATCTCACTTTTCATGCGGTGGGAATTCCTGGACAGGCCCGGTCTTTTCCAGGGGCTCCTGCTGCGTTTGAGACAGTCTTCTCTGTCTTTAGACTGCTGCGTCTGCAAYGGCCACCACGGCCTCGATTTGAATCTTAGTCACCTCTAAGTCCTCCTCTTCCTCCTCGCCCAGGGCAGGCACGCAGGACGGGTTTGTCACTTGGCTGTTGCCGATGTTGATCTGAGAGTTGCTGCCCGTGCCGGCGTGAGCGACGCACAGGCTGGCGGTGGAGGAGACGCTGCCCAGGTTGGTCGGGACACTCGTCTTGCCGCAGGAGTGGATACGGCGCGCCAGGCTGGCGGAGCGCATCACTGAAGAGGTGGTCGCCGTGCCTATGCCCTGCACCTTCCCTTCCAGAAAGTAGGTCAGCATCTCACCTTTGCCTTTCACGCTGACCTTACCCCGGCAGACCAGGTCGTAGTTGCTGTTCAAAAGCCGATACACGTCCTCAGTCACCTGGAAAAATGAAACACAAAAATCACAAATGTTTAACTTCAAGTGCCCGTGACGTCATTTGTTTTATATAGATGCATTTTTTAAAGTTATTATCAATCATTGATTGCAGAAATAAAAAAATAAAAAAATTCACACTGCTGAGATGAACACCATTGTAAAGTAACAGGAAGTARTGTCAAAGGGGAATGTCTGCATGTGAGTTTATTGAGTCTCCAGGGAGTTCCTTTTCTTAAAAAAATATTCCCTTTGATGTCACTTCCTGTTTCCCTTTGGCTGAGTCAAGTTCAAAAGTCATTATGCCAGTTATGTTTCAGAATGGGCACAAATATGTGTTTTATGCACAATGTGGATTATAAAGTACTTGAAAAAATAACTAAAAGTAAAATTACATGAACAGAAAATGACTTTAGTAAACATAAATTTCACTGATGAGAAAACTACTTAAGTAAAAGCCATAAAACTGTTCATAAAAATTGGGAAAGTAAAAGTAAAAGTACTTATACACACTMTAAGAAGTAAATTGTTGAATTTACTGAACAAAACTGATTCCACTAAACCAGGTTGGGTAAATTGAACGAAATATGTATATTCATTGCTGAATTTACTCGACTAGGCTTAGTTATTTGATTTGATTTATTGATTTAACAGGAAAAGATTACTAAAAATCAAGCCTGACTCAGCACAATTGCTGTTTTACAGTTGCATGACCACTTCCAGAATTTGATTTGGGCAACAATGCACAGAGAGTTCCATAATTGGCACCTTGGGAGATCTGAAAATATAAATTAATACCACTATACAAAACATAATTCTGAAAAGTCAAGGCATCAGACAATGAAAGAACTGTACAGTGATGAGTCCAACCAGGAAGTTTTTTATGAATTTTGTAGGCCCTGGTTGTTTTTCCCCACAAAATGAATCTGATTCAGTGTCAGACATAATGAGAAATATCTGCTTTTTACAAAGAAGATGGAAACATCTGGTTTCACCTGTATACAGAGTTGTAAAGTAACTAAGTACAAATACTTTGTTACTGTACTTAAGTAGAATTTTTTGTTACTTGAGTAATTATTTTTCAGTCTACTTTTTACTTTTACTCCTTATATTTTATAAAAAGTCAAGAAGTAGAAAGTCGTTACTTTTAATTAAAGTAACGACTTTC
>NW_013952408.1:2609625-2615133 GCF_001266775.1 Austrofundulus limnaeus | reverse complement strand
CAAAACGACAGGTGGGGACCAGAAAAGCATTTGGGGACCAGAAACGCCCCTGGGACGTGTCTTTATGCCGAACTTCCTCATGGCAGAGCGCACACCCTCTCCCCCCACCCCACACATGACCCCTCCAGGCTCTCGGGTGAAAGTGAAAGTGAAACCTAACTGTCTGCTGGGCTCTCAACATTAGTTCTCACTCAGTGAAGCTTTTTTTCAGATTAAAAATACCTTTGAGGAAATGTATTTTCAGAAGCCAAGTAAACTGCATCATGGCAGCCCCCCCCCACCCCCCAGGCATCAAAATGGGCAAGACAGAAGCGAAGTAGTTCTTAAAGAGACAGAGGCCAATTTCAAGGCGTTTGGAAGAGGAAGTGATGAGAAGATAAATTTATTTTCTATTTAAACATAAAAATAGTGTTTTAACAACAACTAAAAGTGACATAAATACTTCATTATGGTATAGTATTTAAATATATGCCTGAGAAACACATAATATTGGCCCTTTAAGACCAACCACTCTTACAAGTTATTGACTTGTTTGAATCAGACCAAAACAGAAGCAGATTCTTGCCATTTTAAATCTTCAGCCTCAAAAGTCTTATAATGCTGTTATTCATAAACCTTGCCATCAGTTTGACATTACATTGTTATTTACACAGAATTCTATGGTTAATGCAAGCATAAATAAAAACATTAGCAGCTAGCTGTAACAATTCGGGTGCAGGACATCTGTCAGAAATATCCTAATATTCCTGCTGGAATAACCGTGAGATACAAAATTGATAACATTGCAAAAGCTGATAAAATAGTGTTTGTATTAAACAATAGAATTTTTTGAAATTTTAAGAAAGCAGCAATCCGTTATGTACTAGCACTAGCCATWAGCTCACCTATTCAATCAGAATTTCATCCCCTTTCTTCAGATTAAATTTATCTACAGTAAACAAAATGTTGATTGTTCATAACTTAACCATAAACTCCCCTTCACAACATGTGAGCTAATGCATTAAAGTGGTATCTAATGCTCCCCTTAAAATTCCTAATTTTATAAAATGGAAAAAAAGTCACAAAAAACAAGCAAAAAGGGAAAGCCACCTTTGTGCCCACAGTGGGGACGAGTCCCACAGCTGCCATGTAGGTGCTGCCGATGGTTTTGATTTTCTCAATGTCTTTGTAGCACTCCTTATCCATGAGCTGAAAAACAACATGCATTCAGTCAGACGCCAAGGTGCAAGCTGCCTCCAGGCATCAAAAGGTAAAGATCAAATATAAAGATGTGTATCAGACCTCATCAAAGTCAGCAATGATTTCATTCAACAGCCTCAGGCACTCCACTCCCATGTTGTTGCCGTCCAGTTCAATGTAAAAATCGTTAAAGTTTGGGATCGAGGCAAACAGGACACCGACTTGAGCGTAGGACTGATAATACAAATCCTAACGGGGAAACAAAAGAAAACAGTGAAGCTAACAAAAGAGCGCCTCTGACGTCCTCCTAACTTTGGTTTTCTGCCTTTTGATCTACCTGTTTGTCTGTCTGACTGCCTGCCTGTTTGTTAGCGTGGCTCACCATGTTTCTAGGGTTTGACATTAAGAAGTGCTGAGCCACGTGGGCAGGCAGTAGATTGAAGAGGATCCTCCGATTGTCCAGCTTTACTTTCTCCATCCCGTCTCTTTCCTCCTCTGCCTGGAAGGCAAAGCAAATGATCAAATAAACGCTGGGAGCTTGTTCCACATTCTCACCACATGGAGTCAGTAAAAAGCCTTCAAAGACTTGTGCAACTGAAGTTTTACAATAGGGCGAATTGACTTAAAGAATTWGTTAAACTGTTTAAAATGTAGATTCCATATTTTTATCCAAGTTTGTGGCATTCTTAATTCAACACAGTACAGGGCCAAAATAAGCTTCTTACACTTGTTTTTTGCCAAGAAAGAGGCTGCTGGCAGTCTATATTGTTATATACTCCTCACTTAACCCAATATATCAGAGCCGAAATGACGGCATTCCTGCTAAAGCTTGTTTTACCGTGCAAACGTTCACGCATCTCAACATTCACAGCCTTTTTCACGCTTGAGCAGACACATCAGTGCAAACTTTCCAACCTGCACAGCCCAAAGGAAGTCCAAGCGCAATTTGAGGTCAAGTTGCCTGGAGTGGAGGGCCAGCGCACTGACAAAGAGCAACAGAGACAGGATGGGCTCGTAGCCCCGGATGTGGAAGGACCCCCCACTGTGGAAGAGACACACACACATACAGAAGTCAGCAATAGGGCAGACCACAAAGAAAACAACATGGGAGAGTGGACTGGACCCACCACAGCGTTCAGGAAGAACATGAGTCAAGTAGATTTTTTTTTGTTCTTTGAAGGATGATATTTCAAAGAAAAAAAAAACTAACTTTAATATATTTTCTTGAACCATTAAACACAATGTGAAACATAACTCCATTTAAACAAAATTGACTTCTCTTGCTAAACTGGAAAACAAAAATGAACATAATAAAATTTTCACTCTGAGCTCTAATAAAATTAGCCAGGCTCTTCAGCACAGAGCTAACRTGCTCCCATCATCCTGCCCACATTGTCCTTTCAGGCTTCTGATTTGGAGCTAATAAGCATGTGCGCTGCTTCAAATGGTGGAAATGAAAGAGTGCGTGGGCTGAAGACAAGCAACAACTCCTCTACACACACGCATACATCTCAGCACATGGACTGTAAATGTTCCGACTCCTGTTTACCAGCATGCGTTTCAGATTCAAACCAACAACAAAACAAAAAAAGGACAATTGCTCAATGTTTGCATCCAGGATTCAACTTTGGTAGAAGGCAGTGTTGTWTAAAGTACCTCAAAGTGATACTTGAGTAAAAGTACAAGTATCTTACCATGAATTTACTTTGGTGAAAGTTCATGTCTGCTCTAATTACTTGAGTAAAAGTCTTAAAGTATCTAATATATTTTGTACTCAAAAGTAAATTTCTGACATAAAATGTACTTAAGTATTAAAAGTAAAAGTATTGAGTGAAAATGAGTGGCTAGACTTCCCAAAATGACATTTATTGGGAGTTGATCCCCTAAAAAAACGTTTTTCTAAAGACCAAAATGGCTATATTGWCATATAAAAATGCTAATGTTATAAAAATTAGGATGCACTACACCCGTTTCAATATATATATATATATATATGCCACAGACATTTTCGTACCAGGATACATACAGTATATCTGCTATGTTCTGCTGGAGTGTGACATAATTTGTGTTATTTGCAGCTATGATGGATTGTGTACAAACTAATACAGGATCAGCATAATATATATTTATTCTTCTCTTCCAACCACAATTAAATTCACTCTATCCAGGAGGATATTTTAATAAGCTGTAATGAAATAGGAGTAACTACTTTCTACTTCTTAGCTTTTTTAAAAATGTAATAAGTAGAAGTAAAAAGTAGGCTGAAAAATAATTACTCAAGTAAAGTACAGATACCCAAAAATTGTACTTACCATAAGTACAGTAAAGAGGTATTTGTACTTAGTTACTTCACAACTCTGGTAGAAGGCGTCCGTTTGAAAAATAACASGAGTCTGAAGTGAGTGTTTTTGGTGGCGTGCCATGAACCTCACCCTGCAGTCTTGCGAAAGCCGCTCAGCTCCAACACGGTGACATACAGCACCCCCACAAGCAGCATCAGCGCCATCTTTGGCAGCCAGGAGACGCGCAGGAAAAGCGCCAAGGTGAGGGTGCCCACCACGCAGGAGAGGAAGGCGTAGCGGGCCCCGTCGCAGGGCTGCTCCGTCACGGTGCGGTTGGCCTCGCTGTCCACATCGATGATGACAACGGAGCTGTTCGCGTTGGCACTGCCCCACAACCAGGGCATACAGCCCACCTGTCAGAAGCCAAGCAAACGCAGATTGGCCAATTAACATAAAAAAGTAGAGATGTCACACAAACTTGAAAATGAAACATTTTCAACAAATGAATGGATTTAACATTTTAAATGTTGCTTTTGAGACTTACAACACAGGCCTGGGCCACAGCATAGATTAAGAGCACTATGAGAATACAGAGAGCAGTACGAATCTGAATGGTCAGGCACCCTGGAAAACACTGGCAGATAAAACCAGGGAGAGTTAATTACACAGCGCGAGGGACACTAAAACATTTTTTTATCATCTGTATTGTAAGAAGCACTTAACACGCTAAAGCATGAAAATCAATCAAGTATGAAAAAGAAAACGTGTTTACCTGTATTCTAGTAATATGGAGGTACATTATACAAGCTACTAGGAAGCAGATGCAGAAAACAAGAAGGACGAGTACCACTGTGCCCCTGAGTTTAAAAAAAAAAGAGAAAGGAAACCGTTAGGGGGAAAAAAGTGTATGTCAGAAACTTTTAAAATAGAGATAAGTAACCATTAAGTGGTGCACATACTGTGGTATGATGAGAAGATAAACAAGGCCGAACAAGGCAGCTAAGATCAGAGAGAGGACCACTGCGCTGGTGAAGTACTCATCCGGAACCTGGTGGTACTAATCCAACAACAACAAAAACAGAGAGGATTTAATGACATGATCACTTCCTCACTTCAACTACCTTTCAAGCACATCAAATATGTGAAACTTTGGGCCATCCATTAAAACAAAGTTTAGTTACTTTCACTCCCTCAAAAAAACAAAACATTCATAAATGCCTTTTATCACAGAAAGCCTGTAACAAAAACAAAACTTGGATTATTTTTTTTTTAGCTTGACATCCATAAAGTCACAGGCCAGCCTGTAGAATTCTGAGGGAGTAGTAGGAGAATTAAAAGTAAAAAAAAAGTTATGTCTTACTGAAGAATATCATCTAAATCCACCCCTAAATTGGAGCTTTGAGTTTGGTTTCTTGTTGTCAGCATTAAATAAGCTTAAAAAATCTAAACTATTGATGATTTTTAAAATTTGTACTGTAAATTTGTAAAGTCGGATTCTTTCTAAACACAGAGCACATATCTGGCTCACCTTCTGCTCGCGCTCAGAACACTTGTACATGAGTGTGAGGAAGTTGAGGTCTGCTGTGTCCGACTCAGTCTGACGGGCCTCGATCAGCCGACCAATGTAGCGGTTGACCCGGGTTCTGGGGCTGCTCTGGATCAAGTTAGTCTGGTTCGCGTTGTTGTGGTTCCTCAGCTTCTGTGGAGCTGATCGCATGGCCCTCCGCTGGAAGGAATGAAACCAAATCTTTATTTTCTAAAACTGCACCGCTGCACTCCTCATTCTCTGGACTACTTCCACATTAACATATTAGGGATCAGGGTGAATATAAGAGTCAACCGTAAACACGGGCAGCTGATTATACTTTCAAATCAGAACTTCACACTTAACTTCATCATCAAACGCTCTCCACAGTGTTTAAGTGACTTCAGCAGCCAGAATGAGCAGCTTTGCAAAACACTGGAGCAAAGCCAGAGAGTTATGACGTAGTGTGTGTGTGTGTGTGTGTGTGTGTGTGTGTGTGTGTGTGTGTGTGTGTGTGTGTGT
>NW_013952408.1:2600313-2603663 GCF_001266775.1 Austrofundulus limnaeus | reverse complement strand
CCTTCTCCTGGGTCAAGCTAAGGTTGAAGAGGTGTTGCAGAATCCCACAGAGCTGGTCTGCACAGGCCTTCAGGACTCTGGGGCTAACACCATCTGGACCAGCAGCCTTGTTCTGGTTCAGTCTCTCTAGCTGCCTCTTCACCTGACTTCTAGATACAGAAAAGTGACAGTGGGAAGGAAAGGGAGCAGCAGCATCTCCTGATTTAGTTGAAGRCAAACTTGTGGATGTAGAAGAAAAGTCCATGACTGAGGTTGAAGATAAAACATCTGAGGTTTGACAGGAAAGCTGTGGGTCAAAGGAGGGTGAGATGTCTGTTTGGCTGAGAGCAGGAGGAGGAGGAAGATGAGCTTGTTCCTGAGCTGAACCTGTTGAAGAATGTGTTCATTTCATTTGCTCTGTCCAGACTTCCATCCATCCGATTCTCCTTTTGCTTGAAACCTGTGATCTTCTTCATCCCTGACCACGCAGCTCTGATATTGTTCCTTTTCAGTTTACTCTCCAGGTTCCTTCTATAAACCTCCTTGCTGTCTCTGATCTTGACTTTGAGCTGCTTCTGTATACTCCTCAATAACTCCCTGTCTCGATCCCTAAAGGCTGTTTTTCTTGTTTAAAAGTTCCTTTAGCTCACTGGTGATCCAGGGTTTGTTATTAGGGAAGCATCTCACTGTTCTGCTGGGGATGGTGTTGTCCACACAGAAGTTTATATAGTCAGTCACACACTCAGTCATGGCATTTATGTCATCTTCATGTGGCTGGCAAAGAACAATCCAATCTGTGGCTTGAAAACATGCCTGTAAGGCTTCTTCAGCTTCCTGTGACCACTTTCTCACAGTCCTTGTGGTTACAGGTTGTTTCTGAACAAGTGGTTTATATTCTGAGCAGAGATGAACAAGGTTGTGATCTGAATTACCCAGAGGAGGTCTTGCATTGGCTATATAAGAATCCTTAACATTTGGGTAAAACAAATGCAATGTCTTGTTTTCTCTGGTAGAGCAGCTGACAAACTGTTGAAATGTTGGCAGTGTAGCAGAGAGTGAGGCATGATTAAAATCACCAGATATTGCCACAAATGCATTGGGGTGTTGTGTCTGTATCTTAGCAACAACGGAACTGACGATATCAGTTATGTGTTGAGACTCCCCTTTTCCCATGTTTCTATTTTTGTCTGCCACAGTTTAGTTGCTTAGGGTCAATTATAGGGTTGTAACAAAGTGGCCTGAAGATGCTGCTGCTGATTTTGCATTTTCATATGGAGCTCAGTGGTGCAGCCATGTCTTTAGCAAAAGCAGCAAAACTGCATTCACATAGTACTTCCCCTTGTCCTGCAAAAGGCTTTTGTGCTTTGAATGAATGTGTCACTTCACTCTGCACAAATGTGTTTAATTTGACTCAGAAGTCACCACTTAGTGGATACTTCATAAAACCATTCACCCTTTTTTCCCCTGAAAAGAGACACACTGTTATGTAGTGTGAGCTAAAGATCTACTGAGCATGACTACAACACTGTGTTCAAATGACATTGAAGTGTACAGTTTTTTATTTTCTTACAGACACACAAGGTCAATAAGCTTCTTACGATTTGGGCAGATTGCCAGTTCCACTGGCAGCGCAGGGTTTTGTTGGGGTAAATGTTGTGTTAGTCTCTGGCAGCGAGACCAACGGTGGAAGCAAACAATAAATCATACAAGACACAATGGATTTTCCAGGAAATTCTAGCCGGTGTGTCTTATTAGCGAAATCACAGCACGAACAAACACAAAACCTTCAACGCACACACACACAAGACTCGATACCTTGTCACCGTCCTCGCAGTTCATGACATTGGAGAAGGGAATCTCAGCCTTGAACATCTTCCTGCAGTGCATGAGCTGCACCAGTAAGTAGCACACAGTTTTGAACTTCATTTTTTTGGCAGGCTTTATATCCGAAAGAATCAATCCGGGGAATATCTGTCACCAGATAAGAAATGGGAACGAGGAATAAGTGCACCACACAGTAAAATATATGCTTTGTACAGAAATAAAACTTTGTAACTCATGCACAAAATTTGGACAGCGTGCACATGCGCACACACACATGCAAATATTATTAGGCTCAAGAAATTAAGTAGAAAAGTGCTTGAAAGGAGTATTCCCTGATACCACATATATCACTTTAGGACCCTAAAGATGATTCAGAAAAGTAATAAAGATTAAGTGTACGTTAAAGGCTTTGAGTGTGTCAGTTGTAACAGAATCTATCTGCTGTGCTTGAGGTACGTCCCTGCAGGAGCAGCAGCTGTGAGGGCATATTTTTGATGAAGCTGAACTATTAAGAGGATTAGCTCCAATCTTTCACATTGCAAAGAAAAATAAGCGGGATCTTGGAGGTTCACACATGAAACCAACGAACCTCTGTGCAAATCTTATCATGCGAAACGTTAAACCGGCTGCCGGGAATAACGAGCCAGAGGTAAGGGGAAGAGAAGTGACCCCCGGGGGGCGTACAGAAATGAGAACGAACTGCCTGCTTCGAACTGTTCGAATTTAAGCTCAGTAAATGTGGATTTAAAGTTTGTTCTTTAGAACAAAATCCACATTTATTACAGGTCAGAATAAAAAAAAGACTAAATATGTGTGTGTGTCATGTGGTTTTGGATGCTGGAGTTCCTCTATTATCAACTTTTGTCAATCTTGGCAGAAATAATAACTAATTTTCAAACTATGCCTAAGGGTCCATTAATAGCATACTGCAGATGCTAAACTAGTGTGCGYATTATAAGCTCTATACATTAAAAACTGTAAATCTAGTCTTAAAGTAGGATTGGCTAGCAAAAGATACCTTCCGTCGGTGAGATGGCACAATAAAAAAAGTTTCKATTTCATGCTTTTGGAGGAAGGCATTCCTTTCATGACCATTCCCTGGCTCCACCTCATAGTCTCCGTTTAGGCACTCGAGCGTCGATCTGGTGATGTGAACTTTCCTGTGACACATGACAAGGTGGGCTGAACACGTGGGCAGACAAGCAACATGCGAAAAACAAGCAATGCAATTCTGTGCTGGCTGGTTTTCATTAACATAAGTTGAGTTTTTTTTAACTATTTTCTAGCACGGTCAGCACAAAACGATCAAGTTCAGGTACAAAGAAAAGAGACGGCTTTTGGCATAGGCGAACTAGGCGGTCGCCTAGAGCACCATCTGCTGGAGGGGGCGCCAAACTGCAGAAGAAAAAAGTAATTATTTGTAATCCTTGGTTGTAACTCTGCGAAGGGCCCCTTTCAATTACCTTTGTCTTAAAAAACTATAATGAAGTATTACAGGAAAAATAATCTACTCTACCCATAAAACATTCCCCCCCCCACCCCAATGC
>NW_013952408.1:2596998-2598880 GCF_001266775.1 Austrofundulus limnaeus | reverse complement strand
CGCCTAGGGCACCAAAATGGCTAGAGCTACCACTGCAAAGAAATGTTCTCTGTGTCTGTTCTCCCTTCCCACAAAGTCCTCTCGATCAAGCTTACAGGCTCTTCTGTCCAAAAACAACACATTTTGTTTTTTTAATCATGTTTTGTGTAGCTTGTCACCTGCTGTTTAAAAAGCTTCCTGTTTCTGAGGCCTCCCTCCTGAGAAGCTCAGTTTGCTTGGATGAGTCATTTGATTGGCCAAGAATGGCAAAACACAGGACAGCTGCTCATTCTCTGCTTAATGCATGTCARACTAGTTCACTTTGGAAGTATTATGCAAATGTGGTGCGCGAAGAAATAAAAGAAGAAAACACAAGGAGTAGCAAAGACATTTAATGTGTCTTAGTCAGCTCCACAGATGTGTTTTTGTGGGACAAAAAAAACTGCCTTTGATCTGGTGATTCTGTTTTATTATGCAGAAATATTAAATGTGCAAAGCTGTGTACTGTAGCAGCAGTAAAAATCAATCAAGACAGTAGTTCCAAATAAAATTGCCCAAGAAGTCATTTAGTTGGTCCAAAGCAGCAGGGTATAGTGCACACAGTTTATGAGTCCCCTATGGCTGTAAAATGTTTAATACTGACCCCGGTAGTCCTCCAGCTTCCATCACATTGGCCAGCGTCACATCATTGGACCAAACATCATACTGCCACTTCCTGAGGCCTAGCACTCCACACAGAACCCGACCCGTGTGCAAACCCACACGCATGTTAAGGTTGACTTCTGTTGCCTCTGCCACTGACCTGCAGGAACCATTCAAAGGGGGATTTTGGGTTAAATTAAGAACAATATATACTCACTGACATCTTTATAAAATGTGTTTTTCAGGATTTGAATAAAATTAAGAAAAGCTCTCAGAATGCGACAAAACAACAACTATAAGACACATCCTTTGCTAAAACAAAATTAAGGGTTTAATCTTTTTATTAGGCTCTCAATATTTCTACCTGATGATTATTAAATTTAAATTTAAATTGTTAAATTTCTACCTCACTCTATTTCTACTTTATTTTATTTTGTTTTATTTTATTACTATATATTTTGTGTGTGCTTTTAATGCCTAAACGACTTTACTTTGTTTAATGTATGTTGAACTCTACATTGCTTTACAGGTTGTCAAGCTGTTTATGTCGTGCGATAATATGCATCGTAATTCTGTTCTACAGTGCATCTCTGATGTTATGTTGAATGACAATATAAGAATTTGAATCTGAATCTGAATCTGAATGAATACCTGTTTGGAGAACTCGACAATACCCGATTTAAAAAGTACTCACGTTATGGTGTCGATCATGTCTAGCCCCATTTCTACACAGCAGTGAGCATGGTCAGTCTTGGGTTGAGTCAGTCCTGAGACACAGTAATAACAATCCCCCAGAATCTTAATTCTGCGACAGTGGTTCTCCTGTTAATTAGAGGGAAAAGACAGAAAAGTAGAGTTGTAACCTCATTTTGAAAAGAATAAATCAGGGTATAACAAATGTTGGACAGTGGTAGATTTTTTCCCCTCTAAACTCTAATTTAAACTCTAACCTCTATTTAAGTTTTTGTGCTGAAGAAAACCAAGGTATTGATGGCTTAAATACATTTATAGAATAAATGTAACATAAATGCAACCAGTCACATCAAACTGAGGATTTAGTCAAACTTGGTCAAAATGACAAAGATACATTTTGAGACCTGGATCATCCTGATATCATGAGGGGTTCCAGGTACAGGTGCTGGTCATAAAATTAGAATATCATGAAAAAGTAGATTTATTTCAGTAATTCCATTTAAAAAGTGAAACTTGTATATTATATTCATACATTACATACAAACTCATATATTTCAAATGTTTATTT
>NW_013952408.1:2579197-2596640 GCF_001266775.1 Austrofundulus limnaeus | reverse complement strand
GGAATTACTGAAATAAATCTACTTTTTCATGATATTCTAATTTTATGACCAGCACCTGTATAGCTTGATTTGCCTTCCTCATCAGGATAAACCACTGATATTTGGTCTGAAGCCTATTTTTAAGTTATTCTAAGGAGGACATTTTAATGTCATTTAAAAGTGGAAACCTCAAACAGTATTTGGATATTTACCTGCTGAAAAAAAAAAACTTGGCAAGGGAAATGACAAAAAAAATAACCCAAAGTTTTTTTTTAAATCATGTTTTTTGTGGCCACTGCTCAAAAAAAGGGCATGAAAGAAATTATTTAAGATTACATTCCAGATATTTTGTTTAAATTTCACATAGACAGGTATTCATTTACTATCCTTTGACAAAATGCAATTATTGCAAATATTTTTAAGTAATGCACTATAACTACTTCCACACTACTTTAGGACTTAATCCTCAGTTTGATGTCACAAATATTCTTACTCAGCAAAGACAAAAACAGGGTCTTGCAGCATTTTTACAGCAAAAGAAAAATATAAGTTTGAAGATACAATGGCACTTATAAGTTATTTCTAACAGATCATAATAGTAACTTTCAGAAAGAAATGGTCAGCTTATTTATTTTGCAGTAAGTTTTAAATATTGTGGTGGATGAAAATGAACTGGGCCCTTCTTTTATTTAGAAATGCCCTCCTAATTTAAACATTTCTTGATCCACTAGTTATTATTTTTATTTGTCTCTACATCAACAGCTAATCAAGTTATATATCCCACCTCGCGTTCCCTTTCAAAAAACTAAATGTGAACGGCGATTGATCAACACTCACATTAGATCAAACATGCATCTGACACCATTTGTGGTTGTTTACCTGCATAATCATCAAGCAGTTTAAACTGAGCCAAGAGAAATATTCTTTTTTTAAACATAAAGTAACATGAACCACGGCAATTGTTTTTTTTATGCATACATTGCAATGGCACGTATCCTCACTAATAATTTCATTTCCTGATCATTACCTCATAAAAACGGTTTACGCTGACAATAAACAGCTCCGACGATATAACCGATTCGTGTTACTTTTGGGAATTAAGGTGAGTCACTCACTCGTTGAAACAATAAGCAACAGCAGGGAAATATGGCTTACAAATACAAGCCATCATTAGAGGATATGAGCAACAGACATTCATTTTACCACGGAGACCAGGTTACCGTGGGCGCTTCCTGATAACCCTTCATTGTTTCCATTACGGTAATGGGATTGCTGCCCATGCATATGAAGAGCACACAGACTCATAATTATGCACATCAGTCGGCACAAGACAAGACGAAAGCTCTATTTTTAATTTGGAATCCATGTGTTTCAGCGTGGCTGCATGGTTGGCAGCTGTTTTATCTGGAGTATCTGCTGTGGTATCTGATGGCTCTGTGACACTGTGGATTGAAGAATATATTCTTAGACACATATGCACAAAAACAGTTCTTTGTATGTTCTAACTGCATCTGCTCAGCAACTCTTTTGCTCTTTCTGTCCAATGCAATAAATTCCATTATTAACCTATTGCTACTGAATGTAAAAGGATTCTAAATCATATGAGCTCTTTCTTAGAGTTGTCAAATGGAAATGGACATTTTTTAAACTGTGGCACAAAAAAACAGCAATAATAATAATAATAGCAATAACAATAAACACTCAACTAGGATGATGCTGGACAGTATTATTGAGTGGTGAGATCTAAATCAGCTGCCTCTCAAAATCAACAAAACTAAAAACCTGGTGGTTCCTGTCCATTAATGGAGTCGAAGTTGAGTAAATTCCCACATAACAAAATTTTATCTGGCCCAGTTCTGGCCCACGCAGAGCACTAAACACTCTAACAATCGACCCAGATTCCGCAAAGAATGATGGCCCTTTGATGGCCCAGATGTGGTTTGCCAATGCATGGGCCACCACATAAACCAAACCAGTTGTGGCACACCATCTTAAAAACGGTGTCATCATTACCAGACCTGGCCCTCATCCAGTTGACAAAACACCATTTCAACAGTCATCCAGCAGCAACAGCTTGACGCCAGATCTGGCCCACACCAGTCTGCCATGTGGGCTGGATTGGTGAAAGAACTCGTACAAAGCTGTCAGAGTCAACGGGACTTCCTGTGAACACTCAGATCCTTGTTGTCAGCAACAACATGCTGCAGGTGTCCAGTGAGACAGTTATCATCTTCTATCCAGTGTAAAAGTAGCAGACGCCAGGATGTTTAACTGATCCAAACCTTGAAAACAACACAACCACAGAACATTGTCCAGGGCTCAGTTAATAACCCTCATCACCATCTCGGTTCATCAGAAAAGCACTTTTGGTGGCAAACTGATCAGCTTAGAGTTCCTCAGAACGCAACAGGAAATATTTCCTCTACACGGCCATTAGGCTCTAAAACTCCTCTCCTAGTCCCCCCCCCCCACACACACACACACACACACAGACACAAAAATATTGGTGTTGTTTACTGGCAAATATTCACGTCACTTTTTCTATTGCACAACTCTTACACAACTGTAGGAGCAATAACCAAGTGTAATTTTTCGATTAGAAAAGGAAAGTTGAAGTAAAAATGCGTACCACTATTAAATTCACCTCTCTTTTGTAAAAAAAAAAAAATGGTTTTATTTTATTTCATCTTCCAATTTTTTTCATTATTTTAAATTAAATTCTAATGCCATTTTGTTACTTTTGTTTAGATCTTTTGCTACTTTTAGCTACTGTTCTGGTACTTTTAGCTAGTATTTTACTGCTTTTAGTTACCATTCCATTTTAGATTTTAACAAAACTTTTGCAAGTTTTAGTTAGCATTTTGTTTCATTTGTTTTTAGCTGGCCTTTTGTTGTTTTACCTCCTAGCTACCATAGTTGTTAGCCTTTTGCGTCTTTTAACTAGTGTTTTCTTACTTTTAGGTTTATTTAGTCAGTGTGCTTCTTCATTTAGCTTCAACAACTTTGTCTGCTCTTTTAGCATGTCTCAGCGTTTGCATTGTAGTTTAGCAGAAAATTCAACTTTTACATTTTTAAAAATGTTTTTATTTTAATGTTTAATTCTACTTTTTATGTTGGACTTTTATGTATATGCACCTGCAAATTTACTCACTCACTTTCTTTTTGTTTCCAAACAGCTGTCAGAATTTGATAAACAACTGTATGCTATTTAAATTTATTGTATTCTTGATCAATAATATTACATTTTTTGCTACATTGCTAAGACATCAGGTGAATTGACCGTGAGGTAACCTGGGGTCAGAGTGGCGCAGGAACAGATGCTCCAACAATGAGCCACAGCTGAAGTTGCAAGAAGCAAGGAAATCCCTGCACCTCTAAAAGTCTCCTACACTGTATTTTCCTTCACTAATCTGCTGTGTGAGAGCTTAGGAGCCGATTCAGACCCAAGTAGGATTACCACCGTCATGTGACTGAAGCACTGTGGCCAATCTGGGTGGTCAAAGAAAATAGCAGCATGTAAGAAACAGGTTGAGTTTGACCTCTGTTTACAAAGTTGCTTCAAAAGAAAAAAGAATGGAAAAAAAAAGCGGCTTTAAAATTAGAGTAATTGTCAGCAAGAATAATACACAACTGAATCAGCATACTTGTAATTGTGCTAATTGGCAAAAAAAAAAGATACCAAAGCATAAATAAAGGGAAGGGGAACATTCAATAAATAATAATGAGGAAAGAGATTAGCCAGCTAAGAGTAGCAGTTCATTTCCTCCAAGATCCCAAAGGAGAGAGCAGAACACAATGTGCTTCGCTTTCRATACAAAGGCAAAGTTCACCGATGTGCTGATGGGGCTGAAGATTAGCGCTTCTAGTTCTGTAACAGGGAAGATGTGTTTGCTATTGGCCTGTGAGTTTGTGTTGGCTTACATTATATCACCTGAAGCTAAATAAATTTAAAAAAATAACACACACTGCAGCTTCTAATTTTAAGTATAAAACAATTTCAAATGTTTTTGTCTTATTCAGATTAGAAGGTAGATTTGTTTGTTCTCCTATCAGCTTTGATGGAGGATTTTTTTCACATCTACATCCCTTCGCAACGAAAGACGGAGGAACAGTGATTTAGTATCGCCTGCCATATACTGTTAGAACAGGGATCGGCAACTAGTGGCCCGTGGGCATTGCCCAGACAGCATACCCATGAGGGCNGCCATATACTGTTAGAACAGGGATCGGCAACTAGTGGCCCGTGGGCATTGCCCAGACAGCATACCCATGAGGGCCCTGTAAAAAAATAAAAATAAAATAAAAAATAAGTAATACATTTTTTAGTTTTTTAATATAAGAAAATATCTAATTACATTTTTGTAGACTATTTGTTCACAATTTTTCAAGGTAAATCTGTGTTTAAGCTACTTAGAGATGACGTCTGCCATGAAGTTTTTATTATAAATCGCTACTACAACATGTTGCACAAAGCTAAATATGAGAAAGTACATAAAAAGCAACTTTTTAGTTGTATACACACAAACATTTGACAAAATTTATGAGTTAGTGTGCAGCATGTGGCCCTCTGGTAGTGTCAACAAAATAATTGCGGCCCTTTCCACCATTTAAGTTGCAACCTCGGCAAGTGATCAGCTTTGAGGGGAGAACCCTATTCAAGATGGCCGCCACTGTTAAGCAACTATAGCTAACACAAGTATTTTTCAGTCAACGTCACAGACATTGAGCTAAATTGCAAATAGATGTCTCTGAAGTGTATATGTTTAATAACGTTTCTATCAAGAAAAACATTTTTAATCCTTGTGTCCATGATTTGCTTTTTGTCCCTTCATTCGTGGGCTTTTTAAACATTTTTTTATCAATTTAAATTCATTTTAGTTCAACAGCAACACCTCCTCCTCTCACTGCTCTGTGGTGGGCTGCAGCGAGTGGGTGAAGTACGTGGTGGAAACCTGGATAAAATAGCAAATATGACAAATGCTCAGCATTTCCAAATGGTTTAYTTTCCATAGATTGGCACTGAACAGCTGACTGGAAAGAACGCAGCTCTTGGTTTCTTGGAGCGATGTAAAGGAACTGGGTGGAATATATTTGTGAGGCTGATAAAATGTTCTTGGATACCCAAATAGCCTGCAGTATTTGCAGCCAACACTGATAAAAGAGCTCCGGTTGCAGACTGTAAAATAAAATTTAAAAAAAAGTTGGAAAGCTGTCCAAAAATGTATATTAAAAACTGAAAATAAATGCACATATATAAGCTCAAATAGAAAATAATCATATAGAAATGTTAAATATTTTTTAATGAATACATGCGATTGTTTTAATTTTAGTGACAGCAACGTATTTGTTGCTATCTTGCCAAAATATCTTTTGAACCAGCGAACAGATCTTTATAAAACTTGCACAAGCTTAYTGGATTTATATTTTTGAATAACTCAGGGTACCAAGTTCCATCATCCAGGAGACACTTGGAGTTTCACACTTGCACAATATTTTGCAGASATTAAATTGAATCATTTTATTTTGAAATAACAGTATTTTCTTGTGTCTTGGATAAAGACCTGAAGGGTAAATCTGTGTCACAACGGGTCCTACGGGGTTAAATCTGATTTGTGTACAACTCAAAATGAGCTGAATTCACGCCACATAAATTATTGTCAGGTTACTTCATTTTTTTTTCCTTCGAAACATTCATCCTACTTACTCTGCTGTCAAGGATTCGAGCAGGCTTATTTGGTTTGGGTTTTGCTGTAGTCTACAGTTTTAAGTACACAGGCGTCTGAGAGAAAACAGCAGGACTTGCGAATGATCCTTGCATCTGCTCGAGAGACGAACCCAGACAGGATTATTTGATTGTGCATAAGCCGAGATTTGAGTTTTCTGGAAGGCATCTGCCAGCATGTGAGCAGTTCAGGTCCTCAAATTTAGAGTAATGCAATTATATTTGCGAGCATTTTCCATCCAGATTTATGTGTTCTCCTTTTAGATGCACAATCTTGATTGTAAAAAAGTTGGGGCCTTGCATAAAATGTGAATAAAAAYAGAATAWTCTTCAATGAGCTAATGTTTTACTCACAATGAAACTAAGTAAACACGTCCAACGCTTATCCTAAGAAGCTGCACTATRATAAAAAATAAAAATAAACATGTGATTTTGAATTTCATATTCAACACATAACTGGGACATATTTGCTACTGTGATGTGTCCCTTCTTTTAATCTGTAAATGACAAGGAGCTGAGGAGACCTGTTGTTGCAGATTTTGGAAGGAACTGTTTACATCTGATGTTGGGGTCCAGCTGTTTTGCCAGTCCTGGGTCTTCCATGCTGGATTGTTTTGTTTCATGACGCACCAGTCGTTTTCAACAGGTCAGTTCAGCATCTTTTCTAGTTTGAAGCCATGCTGTAATGACTGCAGTTTAGCATTGTTTTGCCGAAATAAAGCCTTTCCTGTTGTCTGACTGGGGGCATATTTTGTTCTAAAACCTGTATATACTTGTCTAGATTGATTACGCATTTCCAAATGTATAGGCTGCCCRTGGCATTGACACTAATTTAGCCCCATACCATCAGTGAGGCAGTTTTTTTTAACTGTATRCTGATAACAGGTTTGAGGGTTTCTCTTCTTTTTAGTACAAAAAGCTTTGTGGTGTCTGTAAATATGTTCAATTTTTATTTGTCTGACCACAAAACAGTTTTCCTCAGTCCATTTTAAATTAGCTGTGGCCCAGAAAGCACAGCTGCATTTCTGGATGGTGTTAGGTTTTTGCATGATAGAGCTTTAGCTAGCATTTGTAGGTAGCACAGTAAACTGTGTTTGCAGACAATGATTTGCRAAAGTGTTGCCGAGTCCATGCAGGGATGTGCGGAACAGAATCAGGCCTGTTTTTAATCCAGTGCTGCCCGAGGGCCTGAAGCTCTCAGGCTTCAAACATTAACTTTCAGCCTTGGTCACTGAGCACATAAATTTTTCTTATTCTTTCTTTTTTTTAATGATATGATAAAAAAGTTCATTTGGTTTCTAAATGATCTTCTATGCATGTTCAGTATGCTTCAATGTAAGATTTACAAATKTTTGTCCTTTTGTGTTATTTTTTTATTTGTATTTATTTTTTATTTACAACATGTCCAAACACTTTTGTAATTGGGGTTGTTATATAGTGGACAGACAAGATCCGCACATGGGTTGAGAAAAATTCTGTGAGCTTTCACAGTCACATGTAAGTGAACGAAAACCAAAACGCTCACTTGCTAAGAATGTGAGAGACGGCAGATAAATCCATCATTGAGCTCTCCTAAAAATAGCAACATGAAGAAAAAAAAACAGGAAAGAGAGTGCAGAGAACCACGGGGCTTAAAAGACACAGTTGAGGGAAGTAGGCTGCAGCTTGTCAATCAAAAAAACTGAGAAACAAGGAGCGGAGGAGTCTGAAAGCTGTGATGCAGGGAGGTGTTGCAAGAGGAGAGAAAAGAGGGACGTGAATAAAAAGCTTTGTGAAACTCACAGAAACGGCACCCGTGTTGCATGAGCACACAAAAGCTCATCTAGAACAGAGCTATTAATGTTACCCTGCACAACAAGAACCAGAAACTGATCACAAGCCTCTCATGGCTGAAGTCAGGGTTTTGTCACCTCCACACCTACTGTTTTAGCATATAATGTTGTTGTCTTTTGTTTTTTCTTAAGTATGACTTTACAGGTCTTACAGACACTTTTCTTCATATTCTAAATTTAGCATCTTTTTTTGCATTGGAAGCTGGTGGCAGGAATCGATGGACCTAATTTTATGTAAAACATGGACTGGCCAAATAGGTTGTGATTCAGGCAGGGGTGGAGCCAGATGTTTTTGCAAAGGGTGGCACAGGGGAGGCCAAGRTGTTTTTTTTAGGAAGAACATAAAGAAAAGTCCTCTAGATTTGAACATTCAAGATGACCACAATGCCTGATTTCATATAGTTTTAATTCAGCTGTTTTGAGAAACATTTAGCTGAAATGTTGTGTGATCATAGCTAAGAATAATAAAAAAATAAAACATGCTGAATGCTAGTCACAACTAGACATAAGATTAAGATTAATGTAGAAGCTGCCAAAAACATTTTTTTACAAAATTCTAAATGCAAATCAAAAATCCAAGATGGCCACCACATCTAACTTTAAAAAGGCATAATTAAGTCATTTTAAAACGTACACACCTAAAAACAATATATAATGTAATACAGTAATGTCAGAGAACAATCTTTAACACAATCTAAATGCAAATACAACATCCAAGAGCCACACCTTGTCTTATTTGAGGGTGGCAACTGGGATGGCCAATCAGGTGCCAGGTGGCATTTGCCATGCCCGGCCACCCCTCTGGCTCCACCCCTCATATTATACTTTATTTGACTCAGTTTTTTTCCTATTTCAAGAATTTTACCAAGTAAAATTATCTTACTCCATTGGCAGAAACTTTTGACGTAATTTRAGTCAAATTTTCAGACTAACAAGACGAATAATCTTAAACATTCTGAAAACAAGATGATTATTCTTACACAATCAGTTCTTGTTTAGTAAATCAGTCTCAAAACAAGATCAAGAAGACTTTTTGGCTGGATATAAGATTTTAAAACTTGGAAAGATGGACAGTTTTTGTAGTGTAKCATTCATTTTGCTTGTATAAAACCTCATGAACCACTGGACAGATAATGTTGAAATGTCAGAAAATAGTCATTGTACTGTGTGTGCATCTACAACGGTTCAATGCAGTTTCAAATGTCTGTCACAGCCAACCGACTTTAGTCAGCAACAAACACACAAACTAGCTATAAATCAGTCAATTTTACAATGTGCAAAAATCTGAAATCTGGGGTAGCTGACAGTAATTCCCAACACATATCTGACTCTGAACACTATCACAGCTTGCAGTATTCCACCAAATAAAATGAGATTGAACACAATTTTATTGTCAAGGTACGACCAAAGCATCTACTAATGTATCATTTCTCAACATAAATTGATCTTTGAACCTCTGGCATGAAAGGGGGTGGGCCATATGCATTCCTTTAACAAAAAAATGAATAAATAAATAAAAATMAAATCCTAAGCTTTTTATTTTTGGGTAGGGGAAGTCAACATTTTGCTTACAATTCTCAAGGAAAAACACACCAAGTCTCATTGATWKGTAATAAAGATATGTATTCTAACCTATAAAGATAAGACTTTGTATGGAGATAAAATCTTTGTCTTGGCTTCATAAAACCTAAAACTAAAATAGAACCCTAAAGAATGTTGTGCATTATCTCTCTGCATGTTTCACTGTACAATTCTGGCTTTTTTACCCAGAGCTGGAGTAAAGGAATGACACATTCGCCCTGCAAACATCTTCTGATTAATGAGAAAAAACAGGTGAAAAGCAAAAAAAAAATTGTCTAAGCTTCTATTTAGAGACCGTACAAGTGCAGTCAGTCAGAGTCAGAGTGAGCTTACAGATGGTTTTGATTCATTCATGTTAAAAATTTAGAGGSAGCAAAGCAGAGGAGACTCTGTCTGCTACATCAACAGCACTTCAGGAGAACACTGTGTTCCTGGCCCAGTTCCCATGCAGCTTGACAAGTCCAGAGAGWGGACAGGTGGTGTGGGGATGGTGCTGGAATGGTTTTATGAGACGATGCCCAGTGGCCATGTGGCATCGCCCACTCTTCGTATGGGACGAGAGGCAGCCTGCGTGCCCAGAGTGACCACAGCTCTGAGTCACTGGCATCGACACTTCCTGCCAAAGTGGATACGAAGGAGTGCGGCTTTGGGTCAGGGCAAGGCAAGAACATCTGAAGGCAAGTTTAATGGCTGCACGGACAGCCTTTCAGGGGCAAAGTGACAGTCCGAGCTCGCCACCAAGTGCAGAACAAACCGCAGCTCCAATCAAAAACAGGAGGGAGGCTTGYCCTTTTGTAGATACAAATCTACTATTTGAAGAACGTTGGAGAAAGAAAAAAAATGTAATGTATGAACTCAAACAAAAGGAGAGTTAACCTGTTTTTTTTTACAATTAACGACAATATTACCACCATCCATCTCAGAATTTTAGATTGAAATCATGGTGTGATGAGAGGGGACAGAGTGGTCATTTTGATGACCCTTTTTATGACTACACCAAATATGAACATTTAAAGAGTTATAGCATATTTGTGAAAGCTAATATTAGTGACTGAAGTATGTCATTCATTCCTATATTAGCTGCAGTAATGTGCAAATTTCCCCACTCTTTATTAAAATAATATGAAATTAATTCAAACTTGTCAATGTAAACAATCAACAGCCTCTGCATGGAAACGATTGCAATAATTATCTCATGGCCACACATTATTAATCCCATGGCTACAAGATAATAATGCATGGCCATGAGATATTATCTATTTTTAATCCGTTGTCACTGTACGGGCTTTGTAAACAATCACACGGACATGTGTAAAATCATTACGGCCTCTTGCTCTGGGAGGCATTAAAACAAGTTGTGCCTTATTTAAAAATAAAGTGAGCAGTCAGGTAAATCAAATCATTCAAAACAAACTGGAAAATCAATGAGAATTAAAACTCACAATAAAAAGCATGTTTTTTTTAAAAAAATTGAGCCTGTTTGAAAGTAAAATTAAATATGCTCTTTTTTTTCAAAGAAAATGAGTAAAATGCTTCAAATTTACTCAACTCAGTTGAGTGGAATTAATTGACATAATTTGGTTAAGTAAACTCAACATTCGTTTTTTTAGAGTGTTCTTTACATAAGTAAAGCCTTCTGGACAGAAAAAAAGAGGTAGTTTTAATCTGGCAGATTAAACGATTTGATGAACACATGTTGTTGGTAAAAGAAGCCAGATTACACACAGATAGGGTCACAAGGCTACTATGTTAGTAGAGTTTTTTTTTTTGACATAACTGTAATCCATACAGTCCAAACACATTTTGACAGCAGTGAAAATCACAATAAAGGAGAACATGACTAAAATCACACGTAAGTGGAAATATTTGACGGATGGGAGAGCTGCGATCTTCTTCTGCGTCCACAGCAGGACCAATCGGAGACRAGCACAACTCATCTATCTCCCTGCTATCCCTTCACTCGGTTCATTCACACAAGCGAGGAGGTGAGGTTTAGCCGTGGGTAAATCTGGCTGAGATTAAAGAGGTCTGTCAACTTGCCTTCAAATGAAGCACTAGATAATCATATTAAGCATCATATGGACTCCTAATATTCACTGTGACATCATGCCTGCTACAGACAAGCGCCAGTAGCCTGTGGCCAGTGCAAACACACACATACACACACACACACGCTGCTGTGTCAGAGTTTGGACAAAGCATTTAGTGAGCAAAGAGGGGAAAAAAGAGCTGCTCTGAATGCCAACAGTGGCTGTAATTGAGGGATATGGCTTCAAGGAATGGAAACAGACTCACCGTGGCGAGCTCATCAAACTTTCCAAACAGCTCATTTAGCAGCTTAACCAATTCCTGGGCTGTGCACTGAGAGGCCAGGCTGGTGAAACCAACTATATCTGCAAACAGGATGCTGTAACAGAAGAAAGGAATGAAGGTCAGAGCAGGTCAGTTAGAAGACCACTTTTGTTATGTTTCAAGCAACCAAATAATTARCTTTTTATATTGCTCAAAATGGCATTTTTCATGGAAATTATGCTAATTCTCTTAAAATGTGAAAATTTATTAAAGATTCACATGAGTCACCAGCAGGGGAAAAAAATCTGGAGGAATGAAAAAGAAAGGAGCTGCAGAGGATCTGTCCCTATTTCTCTGTCTGCCTGGCAATGCATGCAGTGAAGCAGAGCAAATTAAAGAAAGCAGCAGGAGAATTGTCATGGGGCTCCACGACACGTCCTGTTATGAGCTGCAAAGAAGTCATTCTAAGATCGCGCAGTCATCAAGGTGCCGTCACTTTCCCCTTATTTTATTTTGTTTTATTTATTTTAAGTTGTTTGCAGGACTGAAAATTTTAGTCAAATCAAACAAGCTTTTATTATCTAATTATGTCCACTGTGGTTTGATTGGCWACTGAACAGAAGTTATTCAGGAGTTATTTAATCAAGAATGGAGACTTTTGTAGAGTTTAGCATATCTGCTATCAGCCATTTAAAAAGCTATTTATTCACTAAGAGAACTGCAAAGAGTTATTCTAAAACTGCACCTTTAAAAGTCTCAAAGCAGTGATTTCTTTTTTTAATCTGCAATTTATTCAGTGTAATAACAGAGGGTTTATRCAATCAACAAGCATTTTTGAAAGCATCTACTCAACTTATTACAGAGGTGACTTATCAAATAGTTATTTGCAAAGAAAAATATCTGGTGGATTAGGTTAATTTCTCTTATCTAACACTGAACTGAAGAAGCAAAAAAGGCTACAGCATGCTAACTACACTGTAAAAAATATATTGTAAGATTTACCAGAGAAAATCCTGTAAACAATTTGCACTAACATTTGGTAAATTTATATGCTACAAATTCATGTAATATTTACTCTCATCATTATCTAGTAAAGACTATTAAAACATATAGTTAAAGATTTGTGAATAAATAAGGTAAATTTTACTAAATTTGCTCAGTTAAATCTTGTGACACATACTTGATCAAATTAAGTAAAATTTACCTGATTTATCCACAAATATTTAACTATATTCTTGACCGTTTTTACTAGATAAAGATGAGTAAATATTACATGAATTTGTAGCATTTAAATTTACTTAACAAAAGTAAGTGCAAAGTGTTACGAAGATTTTTTTTCCAGTAAAACTTACAAGTTATTCATAACAGTGCACATGCGTCAAGCATAATATTGTAGGATGACACCTCACAGCTACAGAGAGAGGTGTAGCTCATGTTGTAGTTCAAGATTTCACCACCAGGTGGCAGTTTTGAAGAAACTTTATTGGATTCTTTAGGTTTAGAGGTTAACATTTAGACGTAACATTTAATATTAAAGTTTAACATTTAGTAAAAAAAAAAACAGCAAAATATAAGAACAGTGAGCTAAATAATAAAATGTTAGTGGGAAATTTTAAACTAGGATTTTACTGAAAATGTGTTTGTGAGCTCTTTTTATATTGTATTTTACACTTGGCACCCCATATCAGCAGACATAATTTTCAGTTCTGAGCAAAKCCAAAGTGGAATTTCCACCTGGCCTTAGAAAATAATTTGTCCCTCTTGTAAAACCTAGCAGTCCTCGTTTGTTCCTTGTGTTCAGGAACACGGCAGAACAGAACAGAAAGTTTTGAGAAGGATCTGTTCGAGATGGTGTGAAGGGGATTAGTCACGAAACTGTCCCAGACAACTTGCATCTCTGCAGCTTTTGTACTGATGGCAGACTGTTACCTTCATGTGGGCTTGAGATTTTTCACAGCGTGACAGAGTGCTGGATCTCTAAGAGAGAGAGCTGCTAAATGTCACTTTGTTGTCTCACAGATGTCACCACGATGAGGGGCAGTGGATCCCGCTTGTGCTAAATATTTCAATTAACAACCATCTGTGCCTGATAAAGATTAGAAATAAAAAGGAATGTTTCTGTAAACGCCTTAAGCTAAAATCACCAAAACACAAAAAAATCTCATGACTTTTTTATGTACGGCAGGGATTGTACATATGAATGATGAGTTTTTTTAATCAGTTCTCTCTCACTTTTATTTTATAACTTTATAGTATGCAAATTCATTATAGTAAAGTAAGCATAAAGTCTGCAACATTAAAGACAAAAAATATGGACTCTGAACGACAAATTATGTCTGTCAAAAATGACTAAAGGATTGACTCAGAAACACCAAAAACTCAAAGCGATCAGCCTACACAACACATGCTCTGTTAATTTATCCCTCAGGCTAAACACAAGTCATGTTTTCTGCCTGTGCTGGATGAAACCTGAACCCAAGCCAAAACTATTTATGACTGTCATTGAATTTGCTTCATAAATTTCATATAAATGTCACTGTGAAGTGAAACAGCTGAGGAAAGATGGGGAAAAAATTAACTATGCAACAGCCCATTTTTCATAAGAGAGTGAGTTTTGATTTAGACTTTTTTTTGTTAAAAGATAGCTGAAGAAAATATCGTCTCAAAAGTCTTTTAYAGGTTCACAAGTTAAAACCCTTTATTGTGATCAAGCATAAACAGAGCTGATGGGCTACAGAAAGTGTTTCCAATCACAAGAGGGCTAAAGCCTCTTGACTTTTGTTTCAGACAAGCCAACCACATAATCTAGCCCAAATCTTTGCACTCAATGAGGAAGACAGGGCCAGCTGAATATCTCTTTCCTCCAGTTTTGCAGTTTACTCCTTGTTTTGGTGCTTTCTGCGCACGCATATGATCCAGGATCTGCTGCGTGGTGACATCAGGACAACCCACATAGTTACAAAATGGAGGCGGAAAGCCACTGGGTTTGTTTTGTTTCTTATTTTTATTTTTTAAAACCAATTTTGGGTCATTTTAAATCGATTCTGAATCTTTGTAAATAAGAATCAGGATCCTGATGTGAATCAATTAATTTGTATATCCCTATTTGCTAACATTTGCTAAGCTGCGCCAAACTCAAAATGCAAGGTGACATTCAAGCTCTCTGGCAGTGAGGAACTGTAACGCCACCAACACCGATGTACAGTAACATTGTTGATACTATGGAAATCATTGCCACACAACACAGTTTCTGTATGCAGGGATACAACCCAAATCCTTAAAATGCAACAAGGAAGCTACTGTTTAAATCATCTCTCACAGGAAAGCAGCTGAGTTCTCTGACCTCATCACAAATWGGCAGAAAGACGATGGCTATCATGTTTTAGGTGATGAGAAACACTACTCCACTACAGCTATTATGACCAAAGGGACAAACATTGTAACTGCACAAGCGTGCATGTGTGGTTTGTGTGTGTGTGTGTGTGTGTGGGTGAAGGTACAACTGATACATGGGTGTTTACAGGAACCTCAGAGAAACATTTGCTGCTGTCTGGAGGGATGCCTTAATCCCAAGAGGTACATGGTTATTTCAGCAGAACTGTGCCTGGTCTCATTCTGTAGAACTTACAGTGGTGTTGCCTCATACACACACACACACACTGTGTGTGTTTGTGTATGTGTGTGTGTGTGTTAGATCGGCTTGCAGTCCATCCACTGTAAATATACATTACTATTTGACAGCACACCATGAAGAAAAGAATCAGTCTGTGAGCATGAGCTGAAATCTGGYTTGCAATAATACTGGACAGAGATTTTAGCTTTTATAGAGCTGCAACGACGCTGTGATCCCGTATGATTAAAAGTTTTTAATTAAAAAGTGTTTTTTGCATGTGTTGCACAATTGAAATACAATAAAGTAATTACCAACTTTAAATTAAATAAAAACTATTTTCATTTTATTGTAAATGATAAGTCAATTACAGTGAAGCCCAGAATTTCATGGTGATTACGTTCTTAAAGTACCTCGTGATAAAATGCAAAGATTRGATGCAATCCAGAAAAGGCTTATAGCGCGCATGGGTGTCATCTCAATGTTGTAAGAACCAAACAAAAATGCACAAGAGCTAAACAGTTAGCAGCTACAGTAAACTGTTAGAAAGCAGAAATGTTGTACTGAGGGTCAAACCAGATCTTAAAATGAAAAAAATTCAAACCCACAAAAGCACAAAGGAATACCAAAAGAAACATTACCTCAGAATCTGATAACAGGAGTCACCTTTAAAACAAATACTGAAAACATAACTGGCTCAGAATTGAAAATTTGTCAAAGCAAAAATAGATCTTACAGAACAACATCAATAATAGTAATATGTAAATTATTGTGTAAACTGTGCTGTGCATTCAATTCAATTCAAATTCAATTCAATTCAGTTCAATTCAAAAATACTTTATTAATCCCAGAGGGAAATTATGAAGAAATCATGAAGCCTAGGGATGTTTTTTTAAAGAATCAAAATTGGAACAAAGACAATTAGACAATCAAAATAGCATTTAAATTAAAAATAAAATCCAATAAAAGACTCATAGACTCTCAGGGGAGGAAAAAAAGTTGTTTGCTCGGGTGAGTAAGTAGGAGTTTATAGGACCATTTTTTGTTTATTTTCTACTATAGTGGCAAAAGRGAGCTACAGATCTGACAGCTCTGTTAGCAAACGTTTGCCTCCTGGTGTGAGGAGAGGAGAACGGGACAGCAACAGAAGACCTGGGGGTCCAGGGTGGGGTGTAAGGGCGAAGGAGATTAAAGAGGTACCGAGAAGAACACCTATGAAGTCATTAGGTGAGAAGGAGAATTTCGTGATGAGACCCATTGAAGCTGAATGGGAGCTGGAGGGAYGAGTTGCCAGGGTTTAGTGTGGATAAGAACCCTGGCAGCAGAGTTTTGGGCAGCTTTACGAAGCGTCCCAACCAAGACTCTGCTGCAGTAATCCAAACAGGAGGTGGAGAAAGCAGGAATGAAATTTTCTGTCACTGAATCGGGGCATGATGGCTGGAGTCTTGAGGTGTTTTTGAGATAGAAAAGGCAGATTTTATGTTGGATTTGATATGTGGCTTAAAGAGTAGAGTGCGGYAAAACTCTCAGGGGCGAGGACTGCATCTGTCAAATGAGCATTTACCATGTTTGCCCTCATGAACATGCGTGAAAAACTGAGAGGAGGATATCATCATTTTACATTTTTTGCATTTTTGTTATTCTTTGTTCATTCAGTCTTCACACATCATTTAGTACACACTATGTATTTCAATTTGTGCAGTTATTTAGCACTAGTTATCTGGGAATAGATCAGCCACTAAGGTTGCAAACCTCAGCGGATAGTTGGATGGACAAAACATCTTTCCAGAAGGATATCTCCTGGGATGTGTCTATTCCAACAAACTGTGCAAAGGATCCCCACAGTCTATTATTAGAGGAGAACTACTGTTGACAAAACTTTTCTGTAACTTAAATAAAAATCTTTGCTCAAACATCTGGCTCTTTTCAGTGAAATGTCTTCAACTGCAGCTATGCTGAAAAAAAATCCCTCTGGTGATTAGAACTCTATGGTGTCTTGTAATGTCTGACAACCACTTTCCCCCTTTATCTCTCGTTCTCTCTCTCTCTCACACACACACACACACACTCATGGATGCACACACTCACACTTATTCATCATTTCCTCTCCAGTGGCACGTATTTGAAGAAAGTTATTTCTCCAATTATGCAAATATCTCTTCTCCTCTCTGGAAGGCATTGCCGGAGCCAGTCGAGGCAGATGTGATGTCAATTTAATCACACGGCCGAAGATACGAGCCACGTGTCGTCCCCGGGGTTAAACGCTGGGTGAGCCCCTCTGGAGGTACAGTGTGGGAAGCAGATGTGCTGACGCCAAGTCGACAAAACTGCAACATGCTTACTGACAACTTTAAACAGACAACATGCACTCTGTGTGTGTGTGTGTGTGTGTGTGTGTGTGTGTGTGTGTGTGTGTGTGTGTGTGTG
>NW_013952408.1:2573091-2577797 GCF_001266775.1 Austrofundulus limnaeus | reverse complement strand
TAAAAATACTTTGGTAAAAGTTAGTCTTCTCTAAAAATATTATTTGAACAAATATCTGATATTTTTTGTACTTAAGTATCAAAAGTAAATTTCTGACACAAAATCTGCTTAAGTATTAAAAGTAAAAGTACTGAGTAAAAGCGAGCAGTTCGATTTTCCAAAATGATATTTATTGGGAGGTGACTTCTCCAAAAAATATTTTTTCTAACCGCGTACAGCTGTGATGGGTTGTGTACAAGCTAATGAGGTGTCAGAATGGTAAATATTTATACTTCTCATCCAACCACAATTAMATTCACTCTATCCAGGAGACACAATTTATCAGGATAGTATTTTTAAAGTAATAACTCCGAATAAAGTAGGAGTAACGACTTTCTACTTCTTATCTTTTTAAAAAATGTAGTGAGTAGAAAGTACAGATAATTGTGTAAAAATGTAATGAGTAAAAGTAAAGAGTACGCTGAAAAATAAYTACTCAAGTAAAGTACAGATAACCATAATTTCTAAAGTACAGTAACAAAGTATTTGTACTTACAACTCTGCACATACTGTTTAGTTTCTAATCATAGCTCACCTAAAAACTGACTCATTTCCTGTCCAGATCACTTTTTAAACGGAGGCTTTGAAAGAGTTCAGGGCAAAAAAAAAAAAAAACGCAATCAGCAGAGCTCCGCCGAGATCTGTCCATATTTAACCGCGTACACAGAGAGAGCGTTACGCAACAAGAACTTAGTCTCCATTGCATTTAATCCCTTGCAGCAACTTAATCCCGAGGCTAAGCAAACTTTCCTCTTCGAGCCTCCCTGCTGCTCTGAGAACACAGGAGGAGGAGAAGAAGAAGAGCAGAAGATGAGATGAGAAAACAAGGAAGTGTTGGAGCCGCGAGGGCAGATTTGACACAGCAGCTGGTGAGGCACAGTGAAAAGGAAGAATTGGGATGAAAAAGATGGTGTTTTGRAGAGGATGGAGCCGTGACTGACATGTTGGACTTTGATACCCCAAATGCTTGACTCTTCTTTGATGAAGGGTTAAAGGTCAAACACAAAGACTTGACCAACAAAACCAGGAGGAAAACAAATAGAAGCCATGAGAAGAATTAAAGCAATAGATCATAGCAAATTCTGGTGCATAACGTATATACCCCATGATAGCAAACAATAAATAGCTCCAAAGATTAAACTTTTGTCCAAACTGCATGCTGGAATATATAATTCTTAAGTCTGCATAGAGAATACCACTGACAAAAGGATTGCAGAGTACTGATTATGTTATTTAATATGTATGCTCATTTTGCTAATAATAGCTCTCTAGTGTTATTTAAGACTTTTTTTGTTTAATGTGGGAATCTGTTTTTCTMTTCTTCTCCTAATGGAGTCTCTAAAGGATTTCCCTTTCAGTGCCCCAGAAATCAATACCTGCATTAAAGAAATATAACCCAGCATWATKTGTTTCCCTAAAGTTTGTTGCGAASAAAACTATTAGAGCAAGTTGAAATCCTTTATTATTAAAAATGAAACATTTCAGTTTCAGTGACACAAAAGTGCTTTTTTTTAAATTAGAAAATCACTATTCAGGTTTAAGGGGTTTGTTGGATTTACTCAGGCTTGATTAGAAGCTGTGTTTAGAAATTTTTTTATCCACGATGAGAACAAAGAATTCCCAGATTTAACACTTGGGTTTACACAGTTTGCAGTGCGACGGCGATGYGGCGTGATTCGGTCCTACCTGACATTGTCATGACGCTGGATGTAGATTTTGTGAAAGATCCTTTCAGGAGGTTTCAGGAAATCCTCTTTCATCTCCATAGCTACGTTCCTGGGCAACAGACTCATTAGCAGGCGCTCCTGAGTGCAAAWGTGTGTGTGTGTGTTAAAAAGACAGTGAGGGGCAGGGGTGGGTAGAAACCATTTGTTATTAATAAAGTAAAATAAAGCTTCACATAAAAAAGGTGCGAGTGGCAATCAAAAAAAAGCTGCTAAACAAAAAAGGTATGAAACCTAACAAATCCATTTTTTAAATATAAATCCGTGTGATTAAACCCCCCGATTTGGATCAGAGCACAGGTGCCTTCACCTGCTTCTCGTTCTCATCCTCCATGCGCAGTCTCTCYTCGATGCAGTTGCGAGCCTGCAGGAAGGCCTTCCTCTGAGCTCGCTCCGTCAGGACGCGCACAAAGAGCCCCGACAGGTTGACGCTGGTAAACAAGACGGCGTTTGCAACCATCTGCAAAAACAGAAGATAAACAAATTGGRAAAAAAAATAGGTTTGATCTCAACTAGTTTCACTAAAATGACAAACGGGTTAGTGTGAACAACGAGCACTAAACGTGTGTGTTTAGTGATGCTGCAAAAGCTGCTTATTGTGTTGCTGTAAATGTGTTCAGAAATTTTAAATGACAAAGCATCGTATATGAAAAATGTGTAAGAAGTGTTGACAAAAAGAGCATTAGCAATACTTTATTTGTGTGTTAGCACGCATGTGCTACAAAATCCTCTAATTTCTGCATACAATAAAATATCTATCACTTTGGACTTCTGATTCTCCTCCTGTTTTGCTATGTTATGTTACATATTTTTATATAGATAAAAAACAGAGTGTTCACCTGTATTTAGTGTATTTATGGTATATAGGTCATCTATCACAGGAGAAACAACAACAGATTGATTACTTTTAACCTTCTGCAGGACACAACTTTGTTTTGAGTGAGGCAGTTTGTGCACAAAATAAACACGGTCCTGTAATCACCTCTAAAATGTGCACAAGTTTTTAAAAAGTATCAATTATTTTGTTTTTTTTATCAGCATTTTTTTAAAGCTTAAAAATTTTAAAGTGAAAAAAAAAYAGTGCACACATTTTGGAAGAGTTACAAAACAAAGTGGGGGTAAATGCTGCAAAGCAATCACTGTTCAGCTGAAATGCAAAGCTAAATTTACAAACTGAGTTGCACAGCTCTTTTCAGCGTCCTTTTAAACATTAATGAGATTCTGCAAATATTATTTGTTGCTTTTCTACAGGTGTTTGTTTGAACTGCAAAGTTGTGAACTAATATAAATTGAATCTTTAAGGATTTTTGATTCTGAATTTATGCGAAAGATCTTTGGTTCTGTATTTAGATGCTTTTGAGAGAGCTGTAGGTGAAGGAGTGGCGGCTGAATGCCTCAGACCTAAAGGCCGATGTTGCATCCAAACCTGGTGGGGTCAAGCTACCTGCAGCTCAACTCTGAGCTTAATGGATTAGCTTTCTCTGGTAGTGCAGCCATCACCTTCACCTACAGTCTTATAAACAGAAGGGAAAAAAAGCTATTTTCTTCTCTAAGCAATGCTGTCGCTATAACACAATGCACGTTTCTGCTTTAAAATGTCGAYTGACTTTGCCCTCTTTTCAGGTACTGAAGCACATCATGTTGAGTCTGAGCCCCTGTCAAGTTGTCCTACTTTTACTGCTGGCAGGGTGTCACTTGGTTCTGAACTTCCAGCCAACTCTGTCGAAACTCAATCATTTCCCCAAAGATTCTACAAACAGGTGTTGATGTGGCACAAATCAACACCATGGCATGTTTTCATCCCTTTACATAAAGACTTATTGTCTTTTAGAGAGAAGAAACAAGGTCAAATATTCTGATCCACAAAAAGTAAGATAAAGTTTAGTCTAAAGTTGAATGGGGCTGTCCTCGGTGCTGAACTGGAAAACACGCCCGGGCAACTTTTACCGATCTGTTTCCGCAATAAACGATGATTGCTGTTATCGCCGTGCACTCACCGTTCTCCACAGCTTCTGCGTTTTCACCGTGACAGAAGTAGCAGCCACGATCAGGTGCGAGATGGAGACCATGATCCCAAACACAACAGCCAGCAGCGTCCTGACGGGCAGCAGCGCGTACGCCACGAAGGTGACCAGGATGAGCTGCCACACGCCCTGCTCCGGGGACGTCGGGGGCTCCAGCCCCATCGCGCCCAGCGAGAAGGGACAGCACAGGAAGGAGAAGGTGAAGCCGAAGAGCAGCGTCAGGTTGACTATCTGCTGGAGCTGAGTCACCTGCAGGTACTTGACGTTAGTTACAATGAAGAGGGAGAGGAAGACGACACAGTGGACCGGGTGGGAGCCCTTGGAGATGGTGAGGCTGGGGCCGGACAGCAGCTCCACCACGGCCAGGGACGCGGAGACGAAGATGAGGAGCGCCAGGGCTTTGAGCGTGGACGTCTGCTCCAGTTTCTGGTTGTAGTTCTGGAAGAGGGACTCGAGCTCCTTGCAGTCGAACTCGTCCTCGCAGGCGATGGTGGTCAGAGGGACGCCCGGTGGACAGTGACTTCTCTTCCGCCTGGTTTTGACTTTCTGAAACGGTATTTCCTCCATGTCAGTGCCATTCATAAACTGAATACCTGCACACAGCTTTGGCTCAGACGCCGGATCCTAGCTCCCTCTATCCACCCCCCGCCGCGGCGACGCGCAGACCGGAGAGCCGCCAGGTGGGGGGGAAAGACGCGCCGGACGACCTGCACGAACAAGAGCGTCCCGGATAGGTGATCACAGACGCGCTCACACACTCTCCACAGGTTGGATAGTGCTCACTGGAGGATCATCTGGGGAGAAAATCCTTCATTTCCCCCAATGTCTTTGAAGACGAGCTGCAAAAAAAATAAAATAAAAAAAAAATAAAAAAAAAATAAAAATAAAAATAATAATAATAATAATAATAATAATAATA
>NW_013952408.1:2569730-2572472 GCF_001266775.1 Austrofundulus limnaeus | reverse complement strand
TAATAATTCTTATTGTTTTTTTAACAGTTGTTGTCATTCAGAGTTCTTTTATTTTAGTAAGAACCCAGAATTTTTAACTTGCTTACTGTCAAACAAAATGAGCTGGTTGCAACATCCAGCTCTGTTGTGCCAACAGTTTCACCTTTTCSTCTTGGACGCCTGCCATGTCTGTGCTCTCCATCTCTGCTCCTCTGAGAGTGACGTGTGGGACACAGGATGTAGGGCAGGCTGCATTCTGCCTGATATTCTGTCTTATCTGCAAAGCTTTGACTCATTTTCGCAGGACCTAATTAGCTGACACACAAACATGACATTCGTGTTATTGTATGTCGCCTGTCAGAGGCGGCCACTCACCAAGGTGACACGCAAACGAGACGACGTGCTTTTATCATTTGTAATCTGTGGAGCACGGTGGGATTATTCTGGAACTGACTTTTGTTTTTGCTGTGATCGGTTTGTCAACATTTCAGATGTGGCACCTCCTAAATTAATCTCAGTACTTAGTGCTGCTCCTTTATCTGCTGTTTCTTTTAGCTAAAGGCTATACATTTAGACAAGAAGCATGAGGGTGCAAAGCTGCTGAGGACATCTTGATCTTATTTTGGCCAAGTACACAAGAAAAGAGCCGACTCATTGTATGGTATAAACAYACTGTTCCCTGTGCTTTTGGTGGCTTCAGGTGTAAGTGGCCGGTCGCACTCTGTCAGGCTTCATCTTCTGAGAACAAAAAGAGGTCTCAGGGGAGTTCACGGCACACAAAGCTGCCCTCCAAAGGCATCGGACGAAGAAAAGAAAGAGGCAGCTTCGTGCTGCATCGCCTCACCTCTGAAACTTGTGCGTTCTCTTCCTCGCTGTCTGCCGTGCTATTTCTGTCTCCAAGTCTTTCATCACACAAAAAAAGCCTCTCAGTCTGAAAGACATCAAAAAAAAAAAAAAAAAAACATCTGAGCATCCAAATTAATGTGAAGCAGCTGATAATCTCGCTGACATATTTACATCGCAATTTTTTTATGACTCAACAACTTGAGTTGTCAGAGGCAATTAAAAAAATCTTCATTGCCACATGTTCAGATTTCTATAGATAYATTCAGCCAGTGATTACTTTAGAGCAGGGGTGTCAAACATGTATTCGCAGAGGGCCACGGTTATGGTGGCCCTCAAAGGACCAGTTGTTGTCTTGACTGACCTTCCATTGAACTTCCACTAAACACAAATCATCACGTTTCTCTTCTCATTGCTACGCCCTAACTCTGCTAACAAACAATAAATGAGCTCTACGTGGTATTTCCTGCATAGAAACAGTGTTTTAACATGTCCTAAACAYTGAAAAGTACAGGGGTTAGACAATGAAACTGAAMCACCTGGTTTTAGACCATAACATCCCTTTCAGACAGCTTCCTCTTGCGTCCACAGTTAATCCTGTTGGATGTGGTTCGTCCTTCTTGGTGGTATGCTGACATTACCTTGGATACCGTGGCTCTTGATACATCACAAAGACTTGCTGTCTTGGTCACAGATGCACCAGCAAGACGTGCACCAACAATTWGTCCTCKTTTGAACTCTGATATGTCACCCATAATGTTGTGTGCATTGCAATATTTTGAGCAAAACTGTGCTCTTACCCTGCWAATTGAATCTTCTTACTTGTGCAATGTACAAATAATGAAGACTGGCCACCAGGCTGGTCCAATTTAGCCAATTTAACCTCCCACACTAAAATGGCAGATGTTTCAGTTTCATTGTCAGAACCCTGTACTATGGACTGACTGAATGTTATAAAAGACAAATTTTAAAAGTAAAATAAGAGTTTTACTCACTGTTGAGTTGTGTTGAGTAGCAGCTCCTCTATTGAATTCTGAACTCTCGGGGAATTCCCATGCATAATCAACATGTGCAGTTTTTGGTCAATGCTGGCTCTAAAGCAGTATATTTTGAGACATAGGGTTRTCAAATTGCTCAGGGGGCCAGAGTTACTGAAAGCCAATAGTTCAGGGGTTGGACAAGTATTTTTAAGTTTTTTTATTTAATTGTATTTTATTTTATGCATTGAATCATAAATATTAAGTTCATAATTGATTAAAAAAGATTAAATAAAGTAAAAAAAATAACTTTTTTCTGGGAGTGTAGATGAAGCCTCATTGGTGAGTCGGAAAAAGTTTGCTAGCAAACTGACACAGCTGACTCCAGCAGTTAATGGTAAAGTTTTAAAATAGATCTGTCATGAGTGGTTTACTCTCCTGGGAATGACTCTCAGCTACTACCACATCAATTTTTTTCYTCAGTATCTGTAAAACTGGCTTTGTTATCGCCATTTTTTTTAGGTTTTCTATCGTTGTATAGCCGATGTACACTCCACATAAAAGTGTGTTTGTCCAGTGGYTCATATTATATTTTGTTAACAGATAAGTGAACACACACAGGCTCACAAATATGGGAAAAAAATAAAAAATACAAAAAGCAGAGCCTAGTTTTGTGTTTATAGTAAATTATACAGAGCAATGTAAGGCTCTTTAAAAACCAACAGCTTCTGGGCAAACATCAAGAACATTTAGATGTGTTGCCTCTTTGTATAAACAGCACTTTACACTTTCTGTTGTCAGGTGATCCTCTGTAATGATAGCTGAGAAACTCAAATTCCCCACCAGTGTGCAGCTGTGTCTGAAGCGTCTGCACGCTCCATGTTTGATTTGCTGGCTCAACARCAAATGAAACAACTGCGACGTCCCCATGAGGAACAAGCAA
>NW_013952408.1:2565421-2567343 GCF_001266775.1 Austrofundulus limnaeus | reverse complement strand
TACGTATATATTCTCTCAGTTGTCAGTCAGGTGTGTTGACCACAGAGGACAGCACCGACTTGTGAGGTAAAGGGGGGAAAGTAAAACACAGAGGACCATGTAGYCAATTCAAGATTTATGTTTTTTTCTATTTATTTTGTAGCAAAGGAGATAAATCAATTTCTCCTATAATATTTATAAAAGTAAATTATTACAGCCTGACTAGTTTTTGCAGAAACTAAAAGGAATGAGTCCAAATTCAGCCTGAAGCAGGAACCTGCAGCACTCCATTTGTCAGGACTGACACAATGCATTTTTAAATACCAAATCAAATCTATAAGCTTATTCTTAATTCATCACATGGAGTTATTTGTTTCCTTCTCAGAACATTTCACAATCCCAACAAATAAGTGAGTGTGTTTCAGTCTAAATTAAAATGTTTCTCCCTCTCTCACTTTCTATTTATATATAAATAACATAGGGATCCAGTCATTCATAAGGGTAACTGTCATAAATCATTGTGCTTTGGTTATTGAGTAGTAATTTGTCTTAGATTCTGAATTCATGYGTTTAATTTATCATTCCTTGTGTTATATACTTCAGTCAGAGATGAAGTACTTGAAAAGTAAAAGAAAAAAATGTCTTAGAAAATGACTTTGGTCAGAAAACATTTCGAGCGGCATGGTGGCTCTCAGGAAGAAGGTTGCCAGATTGAATCCCAGACCTTTCTGTGTRGAGTTTGGATTGGTGGGTTTTCTCYGTGGGCACACYRGTTTCCTCCCACAGACCAAAAACACGACTGTTAGGTTAATTGGTAACTCTAAATTGTCCCTAGGTGTGAGTGAGAGAGTGAATGGTTGTTTGTCACACTTGTCTCTATATGTCCCTGTGATGGACTTGACATGTCCAGGGTCACGCCCTCCCCACAGTGACTGTTGTGGGCACCAGTGACACCCATGGATTGATGGATGGATGGATGGATGGATGGATGGATGGATGGATGGATGGATGGATGGATGGATGGATGGATGGATGGAAAAATGAATTTCAGATGAAAAAGTACTTACGTAAAAGTCATACGACTGTGTTGAGAAAGTAAAAGTACTACTTAAATCTTAAACAAAATTGTTCTCTTGTTGGTTATTTCACTTGGGTGGAAACGATGGAGGTAGAATTTCTAGAAAACATAGTTTAGCCCTGAGAAAACAACAGTACTGTCCATAAGAAGTCAGTAAAACCCAAAAGTCATAATAAAGAATGAAGTTCATCCAYGACTGTGATGCTGTCTGCTTGAAAACAAAACTAGTGTCTTCTGAACGGAACAAAGACTGGTCAATCTGTCATAAAACAAGGTACAAATAAAGTACCTGTAAATACACATTATAACAAAAAACCCAGAAAATTTCTTTACATTGTAGCACTGTTAAAGCCCACTGGTTGTACAGTAACCTGTTCTGTAATGTCTTGCACATAATGTAGTGGTTTAAATAACTTGTTGAGTAAAGTSTYTTTACTCAACTCAGTTTAGTGGAACCATGTGACATAACTTACATTCAACACTTCATTGTTTTAGAGTGCATAARCATCTCCTTTTATGATGAGTTCCAATCATATTTGAATTTATAGGTGTTAAATTTGAAAGCAAAAATGTAAAAGTTTCATTTTTATGTTTTGAATGTAACAAGATAAGTTTTTTGTGATGCTTTGTCTTGTGGTTAGATTCCTGTGACTCCTGTGTTAAGGTTGTGTTTTTCTCGAGAGTCTTGCTTCTTTTTTGTTTACCTTTTGTTAACTTTTACCTTCAAGTTCGGATTTTTGGTTCTGCATTTTTGGGTTCAAAGTACCTCTCAATGTGATTTCATATGTTTCTATGGTGCCTGTCTGATGACATTGGATTAAAAAAACTGTCACATGACCACAAGATTTTTTTAATCCAATGTCAT
>NW_013952408.1:2562517-2563433 GCF_001266775.1 Austrofundulus limnaeus | reverse complement strand
AGCTGATTTTGTTACTGAGATAATTATCATTTATGTTTGTTTCTCCCTCTTTTTCTGTGTGCGCGCGCACMGATGGGTATTCCCTACTATGTCGGGACCATTTTTAGCATACACCCCTATACTTGTGGGGACCTACTGGTAGCTATGGGTGTCTAAGGTTAGCCCCCAAGGGGGGAAATGCCACTGGTGGGTCGGTTTGGAACTATAAGGTATGAATTAAGTTTAGGTTAGGGTTTATTGTTGTTGTTGTTTATTTTAAATTTATTTTAAACCATGAAATGCTGATTTTCATCACATCTTTTGTTCTCGGTATATGAACTTTGTTAATCCCAAACAGTTATTTCYATGGAGCCCATCTGGTGACGTTGGCTCAAAAATATGCATGGCCACGAGATTGTTAATGGAATGGCCACAAGATAATCATTGCAGTCATTTTCATGCAGAGACTGTTTATTGTTAACATGGGCAAGTTTGAGTTAATTTCATTTTATATTTTTAATAAAGGAATGAATGGGTTAGTCACTTGCGGTTRGGCATGAAGTAAATCTTAGCATTATACGTTGCAGATATAAGACACAAGTGACGAGTGACATAGTATTTGTACCAATTTTTATTTGTTTTTTTTTTCTTTTCAATGTAGCAACTAAGTTCAGACAAACAGAATTTTTTTTCAGAAAAATGAGATGGATCACAAACCTCTGCAGCAACATTCTGCATTAAAAACAAACTATAAGAACCATATAGACACTATTAATGCAATGTTTTTATTCTGTCTGCTGAACATTTGAACAAAACAGAAGAAGATTTATACATGACACCTTCAAATCTCGTTTCAGGTTCTGCTAATCACTTTCATTGTGCTTCTAATTCACCCAGTCACACACACACACACACACACACACACACACACACACAC
>NW_013952408.1:2558268-2561740 GCF_001266775.1 Austrofundulus limnaeus | reverse complement strand
CACACACACACACCTACAGTGCTAATAATATTCATTTCACTCTTTGTATGCAGAGCTATTGCTCAACAATTACACACCAATGAATGTAGCAGTAATGGGAATGGGGAGGTGGGGTTAGGCGGGGCGTGGGTGGGGGGTTCGAGTCCTTGCACAAGGACRTTTGGAGCAGACTGAACCATCAAACTTTCTTTTTGAAAACAGACACAGTAACTCACATTTTTTTTATCAGTTTGTCATATCCAGTCAGTAAAGCTTTACCCAGGGTGTAYATGTGTTCCTCGTTTCCCAGAGAAACACCTAAAACATGCAGGATAGTGGCCCACGAGGACCAAAACTGTTGGTTTATTTGCTTTTTTCTGTTTGGACGAAATTGCAAACCAAAATAAAGCTGGATCAGAACAACTCTGTGGAAACTGTTTCACCGTGTACCTGTAGAGACTGAGGGGCCCCAGGCAAAAGACTGGCCACGCTGATCGGAGGCCTGATGAATTAGCCTCAAAAGCAGTTGGAAGGGCCTGACGTTGAATAAGGAAGTGGCTATTGAATTTCAAAGACACAAACAACATTCAGCAGGCAGGGCAGAGGGAGCCTCCTGATGTCTGCACGCTGTGCTGCTGCACTCTAAGGAAACTTCTGCGCGAGGCGGGGCCGCTGATCAATAACCAGGAAAAGTGACCGCTAGCCTTGATCCTAATTAGTGCAGGGTTAGATCAGATTAGCTCACACCTGAGCCCCCCACCCACCCCCCTTTTTTTCTTAGTCTTTCTCAAACAACAACTCCCTCTCAATTAGGCCACCTCCATCAGCACGATTAACGAATTAATTGTATGTTAAAATCAGCTTCACATATAAAACACTTTCGTCGCTGGGATTTTAGGATCAATGCAGCAAACGTTGTTTAAAGGTGTGAGAGGTGGAAACTAGCTTAAAATCAGGTTAGCGTTTGTGTCAGCGAGATTGTTTGTGACTCGTTGACGCAGCTGGGGTTGTTAAACACAACGTACGGGGAAAAGCTACGGGACCGTGAGATTATTAGTTTGTGTTTCTTGTGCTGRCTGTGTGTGCAGCTTTGGGAGTGTACGTGAGTTTGCAAGCAGGCGAGACAAACAGCTATCTCCACTCTGGAGTTGTGAATTGACAGCAGCTATAAATAGAAACCTACCTGGGCCTTCACAGGCCTCTGTTTGTTCTGTTTTGATTCTGAACCACTCGGCTGAACTGAACTGGACTGATTGGGTGGGGTGGGGGGGGTGAAATCTGAATTTGTTGAATCCGTTTGGATTAATTGGATGGCAGTAAATTTGGATAATTACACTGAATTTAGCTATTTTGAACCTAAATAAATTGTATTGAATGATGTAGTTTGTAATGAAACTTCTTTGACTTTTCAGTGTAATGACCTGAGTTTGGTTGTGAATCTGTGCTGTTTGAATAAATTTGATTAAAAAATCRTTCAGTATGATTCATGTTAAGATTTTGATCACCGTTATACTATAATAAATGAAAACCGCTTAATTTGAGAGCATCATAATCAAACAGACAAAATAAACATTTGCATACAGGATGCATTGTGGGGCAGTTAGCACCTTTCTGTGTGGACTTTGCTTATTTCCCTGGGGCATGCATGGCTTTTCTTCTGGATCTCTGGTTTCCCAATCCAAAAACATCCATGTCAGGCTAATTTGTGACTCTAAATTCTTCCTGAGTGTAAAAGTGAATTACGACCTTGCCTTTCACCTCATATGTAACAGCTGGAGATAGGCACCACCCGGCTCCCCCTGCACAATAACAAGCAGGTAAAGCAAACGGACTGATGAATGCTCGTTGTGTTTAGGAAGAAACGAGGGAGCATTCAAAGTGGTTAAATCATTGAATGTTCTGAGAAAAATAAGTGCAGCTTCTTTCTAAAAATATCTGGGTGTCTGCAGAGGACAGTAGTAATGGATGACTGCCTGATTGCAGGATCATTCCCATGGTTAAAAATAAAGGAGATCAAAAACACTTTCACATCATACAAGTAAATTAGAAAAACATTGCAACATACTGACCTTCATGCAGACAGAAGTTCACAAAGTACAATACAAAAACAAAACCTTTAGTTGGGCTTTTGATTCTGTGGAACAATAAAAAATAAAGTATATGTTAGATTCCCAAGAAGGTGAAATGAATTGGGTTTTTCCAAACAGATGTTGCAGCATGKAAGAGTAAAGCTGCTCTACTTAACAGTGTAAAGTTCACGGCTCCTTGGTTTACCCTTGGTCTGACATTTCTGCCATTTTGCACATGAAAAAAAAAAATCACACAAGCACTCATGCAGAAAAAAATGCACAATTTCAGACACATTCAGTGGTTCACTTCAAGACCTGCCCTACTTCAGCTATTACTTCAACTGTTTTGCCAAATCAAAAATTACATCATCAATTTGTTTGGAAATACAAGAAGACTCAAAAAAACAATTCATTTACTGCAGTGCTTGGGCGTTTGCCCACTTCTCTACATTTTTTCCATAATTGTGACCTAACTGAAAGACTTAAATGCTGGCACGTAGGACAAAAACACTCATGTACACCTGACAGAATTATAAAGTTAACAGTTAAATGTAGAAAACATAATTTAAATTTGACCATGTTCCAAAATGAGGCATTTCAATCCCACAAAAAAGCAACTTAAGGAAAAAACTGTAATTAAACTGTAATTACTTATTCGCCCCAAATTAAACCTTAGTACCTTAATATCTTATATGAATGAGGGAAAATGGCTTCTGTGACCTGCAAGTTTGACATTCTTATAAGTACATTTTACAGTCACAAACTAGTCTTTATGGATTATTTTCCTTAACAACTACATGCTTTTGTGTGTTTATCTGTATTAGGTACTTGGGTATATTTTGGGTGCATAACTTATATGCAAATATTAAAAAAAAACACTCTTCCCTCAGAGACAAAGGGATATTTTTAGAGGTGCTGCAAGTGATGAGGAGTCTGCTAACCTGAAGACTTTTGAATCTGACAAGAAATTTTCCACTTCTATGGTTTTATACTCTCTCTCTCTCCCAACATTTAGGAAGAAGCTCCTGGAGCTAGAAATGGAGTTTTCTACTCAAAGCAGACTAAACCAGACAGTTGAGCCCACTTTTGTTTTTAACTGTCTCTCCTTGTGCTTTTCTTTTGATGACAAACGGAAATGGGCCTCAGCTCTCCTCTAAGGAAGTATTAGATAAAGCAAATTAGTAAATCTACTTACGGTAATGACAGCGACACGCAGTGACAGATGGAGATGCTTTATTGCAGGTATAATTTTAGTGCCACTAGCCTTGAGTGCTGTCCACCTATGTGCTGCTGCAGCTGAAAAATTCATCACGAGAGAGCTAAAACTACAGTGACCATGAAATGAACCAACGCAAAGAGACTCCCACGAGACAGTGAGGATGTTACCTGCATCGGAGCACCACTCTCCTCCAGAATACATACAC
>NW_013952408.1:2553156-2558256 GCF_001266775.1 Austrofundulus limnaeus | reverse complement strand
GCTTTATTTTTGTTATACTGTTGTCACTGTTTTTGTGCTCCAGTTCAAACTTATATGGTTTAAACAAGTGATACAGTATGTTGACTTTTAACTAATATAGTTAGCATGTATCCAGATCAGCTTATTTAGCTGAACACACGAGGTTTTAATCATGGCTCACAGGAAGGGGGACATGCAACAGTTGTTGCAACTGTCCCCATATGATAAATCCATATAAAAACAGACCACAGATGATAAATGATGATAGATGATGTTGAAATTAAGTTTCCACTTAAAAGGGTATTGGGTATTCATGACAATTTTATAGTTTAAAACATAAAAGTGTTTAAGACCTATTTTCTACAGTTGTTTTCAACAATGGTTTTAAAATCCCAGCTTCTTTCAATGTAAATTTAGCATAATGTAGGTGTACAGTGACAATAGGCAAAACAAAAGTTAATTGCTTCACAAATTGTTCTACTAATCTTGTCTCTAAAAGTCAACTGTATTTTATATCAGTTTGAGTCTTTGACATCTGTATATAAGGTCTACTCAAAGCAAATCTGTTTGTCATTTGATCAAAAAGAATAAATAACACTGTAATATTATAACTTAGTTTTTATAAATTAAGCAATAATAATTATAAAAATAAAACTTTTATTTACAATGAAATATATTCTATTAATAATATGCTGCAACCACCCCCAATGTTGCAACTGACCCTGGGGTCAATTGCAACATCCGACTTTTCATTTTCAAATACAAATTGTGACAAATGCATTCTTTAATCATCTATAAATGGTTTTGACTACTAACAGACAGATGTATGTTTATTGTATTAAAATTTGGTTTGTCTAATTCAAACCATCTCTGAGTAAGAGTCAAATGCAAAAAGTGTTGCAACTGTCCCTGGTCTCCCCTAAATTATTTTATTTTGAGAAATGACTAAGTTAGAGTTGTTTTAATCAAACCCCTGAAAATAGTATGTGCATTCTCATTCCACATCAAATCTTAGCCCAATAACTGTAAAACCAGCTGAGTTTTAGTCATGTTTTTTTTATTTGCACAATAACACAAAATCAGCATGGATCCATGGAGTGTTTTATTAGTTCTGCTTTGTATAAATGGACTGGCAGTGTAAAACATAAGAAACAGCTGTGCGTACTCTTTGCAGACAAAATAATTGTTCACTTATCAAATTGATTTCTTTCCTTTTCCAGACAACTTCCAGCATCATCAAGATATATAACAGACACTGAAAATGTTTTTAAAAATGTCTCATGAATAATCCATGTCATGCAACAGTCAAACAAAACAGGAAGTAAATTTTGCAGGTTTTTCCTTTTCCCCCTTTTTTCAGTTAACTGACCGTTTTATTAAATCTTTGTAACACTGATTTGTACTTTTTAAAAGCAAGCGTTTGGTTAAGAATAAGTAAATAGTTAGGAAAAAGGCACAACTTTATATCTGTATACGTGCTCATTGGATAGAAAAAGAAAAGCTGAAGTAGTATGTTGTTATTTTCAACAGCACTGCATTAGAGCATGTTGTCTGATCTGAAGGAGGGAGATCTTWGTCTATGCAAACAGCTATATGTGCATAGAGTGTTCCCTTTCTTTTATTAATGCATACTTCCTGCTTCATTCCTAAGCAGTCAATTTAATTCCAGTTAGTAGGTTAGAGTTTCAAGTATAAAGAGATCTATCCTAACATTTCTAAAGTTATTTTGTACTTTTCGATCTTTAGAAACAGATGAAATCTCTCAGCTTTGGATTGCATCAAACTGTGGAAGAAGAAAGAGTTTTGTCTAAAAACAAAACTCGAGAATGATGAGTCTAGATTTCTTCTGACTCGTGTGGTGCCAGAGCCTGAGGCAGCGTAGTTCCACATGGACCGTGGAAATGGTACCTGTGAAAATAATATGATGAAAGTTTAAAGATTACTTTACATATATTGGGGCCATTTGTTCAAAGCAATTAACTTTATAAATGCATTAAAATAGTATCCTACATGCAACTGCTTCTCTAACTTACATGAAGTACTCTGTTTTCGGTGTTGTATTTGTGTTAAACTCTGCCACTGGAACGCCTCTGGCTGCTACCCGGGGTCCAAACATGGCTGCTGGGTAAACGATAGAAGACGTCCCCACCTACAAGCAAACATCAGGAGAGCAACAACCCCAGTGTCGACATCAGAGCTCTCCCTAAAGTCGTGCTTTTTCAGGTCAAGACCTTGGCAGAATGAAGTAAAATACCGGATTGCATAAAAAAAACTATTACACATCAGGATGATAACTCACCACCAGACAGAGATCGCAGGTTTCGATTTCTTTTTCCACCATGGTCAGGAGATGAGAGTCCAGAGTCTCCCCAAAAAAGACCACATTGGGCCTCAGAAGACCTTGGCAGTCTCTGTCTTCACACCTTGAAAATGCAACAAACACAATAAACGATGCTGCATTTTTTACAAAATAAATAGCATAACATCAAGACTAAATCAGTGATGCTGCAGCATGGAGACATCCTGAATGATACATTCTACAAAAAAATAAACAGACTTTATGTGCGTCACTTTGCTCTTTAGACACATTTTAGCCAAACTCAACCTTAAAGTGAATCTGAAATATTCRTAACACACTGCTGCCCTCTAGTGGAGCAAAAGCCTTAATGGACTTTCAGGCGCTTTAAAAGGAGATGTATTATGCTTGGCAGTTCCTTCGCAAATAATTCGATGAAATAGTTCATGTAGGGGTCACCTCAAGTGTGAAAACAAGAATTTCTGCCTCWGAAGCAGGCCTCGGACAAGACCTGAAATTAATTTATGCCGTGACAGGTCATTCTAACCGTGGAAGAGACTTCTCTTCCTCTTWATCAGATAATGGACAGGATACTCTCCATTGTTCGTGATTCATTTTTCATTTAACTAAGAATGTTTATGCATTTGTTAAATCAAAGATAAATCATGAACAAAAGGACAATTGATTGCTCACAATTAAGTTGTTAACTCATGATTTGTTTAATTTATGTAAATAAACGATCGCATTTGTTTATGGATCAAACTGAACTGATCGAGTTGGCCCACTTATTGTGTGTGTGATTCACTTTGCACAGCCGAGATATTTACGAAAAATAAGAAGAATCCGTGACAAATAATTTCCTCATAACCTTGTTATGAGAGGTGTAAGGAAGCCTTATACGTTGATAAGAGTTTCTCCTACAAAATAGAGAAAATAGACAAAACTGAACGCGCTAAAAAATATGACACAAACAGAGTATCTATGCAGCACTGGAAGAGACTATATTAAACTTTTCTGCACTCCTAAATACATGAGATATTAAGAAAAATGTGTCTGTTATTAAAGGGAATAAGTGTTAAAATGAATCTCACCTTGGCAGCTTGTCAACAGGAATCTGGGCGTCAGGAACATCTGGACCAGGTGCTCTGAGCAACAACAGAACACATGCAGTGGGTCAGAAACCTGGATACAGGTTAAACTGAAGCGATCGCACTAAACGCGTGAGCGTATTCATGAAGAGCTGCCTACCCTGTGCCAAGTAAGGCAGGACATATGGGGCTGCGCCTGTTCCCGGTCACTTGCCTACAACTCACACAGCGGGTCTCCATCAGACTGCCTGGTTTCGCACAGAAAAAAATTAAATTAATTAAAAATAACAGCAGCCTTCAGAAATCTCCACAGCTTTTTTTTTTTCCCCCAGCAAACCACAGTGTAGCTTAAGCAATAGTTACATGTCGTTTCRGTGCTGGCAATGTTTTCCCAAATATCCACCCATCATTCCAACCCTCACCGTGGATCTGGAGCACGTGTTTGGACCCGGCCTGTCGGTGCAGGTCGTCTATGCACTGCGTGATGACRACCACGGAGCGCCCCTGCTTCTTCAGCCGGGCTTCGCACTCCGCTATGGCCAGATGAACGGCGCTGGGCTTCTTGTCCAGCACCAGCTCCCTCCTGTAATGGTAGAACTCCCAGACCCGGGACGGGGTGCGGGAGAAGGCTTCTGGAGTGGCGAGGTCCTGAGGATACAAATCACAAAGACWAAAGGAAAGCTTTGAATTCAAGCTTAAATGTCGGGATAGGTCGAGTTCAGTTAATGCTTCATTTAGGGAGTTTTACTAACATATAAAACAAGATCAGTTCTGCCCAGTCCRAGAAAACAAGTCAAAGCTTTGATTTGAAGAAATAAAAACATACTTTAAAGGTCTGTTTTGGCAATTACCTGAGAATGCCACTTCCTCCACTTCTCATGTTCTCCTCTGAAGGTTGGTATGCCACTCTCTGCACCCACGCCTGCTCCGGTGATGATCGCTATGTGCTTGGCCTTGGAGAAAGCCTTGCGGAATTCAGACATGTCTGAAAATAAGAGCGGAACTCACATCGGATCTGATGTTTAAGTATACGCTTTTAAATGAGCAGACGATTTGTGATGATGTGAAGTCCAAAGAAGGTCCCATTTAGAAGCTAAAATCAGTCAGTAAGAACAACAAATGTACTTAGGCAAAGCGTTAGCTTGATTAATCCATTTTTTATTGACTTASGACAGGATGTAATCAGGTAGAAGTCGAGTCTGGACTTAATTTGCATAGAACCAAGCACTTGCTAATGTTCCTCTTTATTTATGATTAAGTTAATCAGGAAGTATTAACTTTTCCTTCCTAATTATCATTAAATACTGAACTGATTTCTTACTCATGTATGTGCACAAAACTATTTCTGTAAATTACTCTAACGTTACACTGAATTAAACCTTTATATAAAGTGTCTGGCAAGAGGAATAGATTATGTTTCTAATTAGCTTTAATGAAGCAGAAAATTGAAAGTTTTACCTGAACTGGGTCTTCCTGGTTCAACCAGTTGTCCTTTTGTCACATGTGTGGAGCACAGGCGAAGCCCGAGGGAAAGGACGGCGCGGTTTTTGAGAAGCATCGTCACTAAAAGGCCAGATAAAAAACACGGCAGAATCAACAATCCAGAAAATTTTCAATTTACAACTTAAACACAATGGGCCTCATGCAAGAACATGTTCGTATTCTTATCCTAAATTTCKCTTACTTTTGTTCGTACAAAGGGTTCGTACGAACATGTCACGTCAGATTCAACAAACT
>NW_013952408.1:2548519-2551762 GCF_001266775.1 Austrofundulus limnaeus | reverse complement strand
ATAAGATTTCATTCTGAAAAATTCATCTGTGAGCAGATGTTCTTGATAAACGTTACGCAACTTTGAGGAGTAAAAAAAGGTTTTTGGCTTATTTTGGCGCAAAAACGCAAAAGAAGTCAAGAAATTAGTCATCGTTTTCATATTTATATGATGGTGGCCATGCGTATTTTAATTCCATCTGACTTGGTGAATCAGTTACATAAGGAGCGCCAACGTGACCCGGGATGGCGCGAGCTTRAGGTGCTCAAACTGCGATTATTGTTGTTATTATTTTTAATTGTCCCCACCTCTCGTTCGCACATTTTCATCGCCGCTTTTTTCAGACTGTGACGGATGACGTGAAGATACGGTGATGATGAGGATTCGGTCTCCATCATCAAAGTGTGTTGCTTCCTCTGTTGCCATGGTGACTCGACATTTTCTGCTGACTGAGTCCAGAGTCAGGTGTTTGTTTTATTTTATTTTTTTCCTTTTTTATTTTGCAGCTGGGTGTCCTTATGACACAGACAGCAACTCCTATCAGTGTTTTCACCTTTCCTCGTTTTTGTTAGCTCATCTTATTACCCATCCAAAATGATGACGAGCCGCTTGGATCCAGTTTATGTATGAGATGAGTGCTGTGCCTGTAGTGCTGGCTGGAATGGATGCCTTATTTCAGCCTTTTTATAGACACCAGTAGGTGTTTTGTTTAACTGGTGCTGGAAGGCTGGTTTGAGCATGTTTTTGCTCATGTCTGAGCATATGTGGAACCATGAACCTTCAAATCATTCGATGCACAGAACCAACCTGATTCAAGATGCCCAGCAGTAGCTGAGACTGTAAAATTTTGGCATGAGCCTTTTAGAGTCAGAGGTCTGTTAGCAAAATATCTCATGAACCACCAGATGGATTTTTTTTGAAAATATCAGGAAATATTCACTTGATGTRCATCTACAACTGATTAACGTTTGGAGGCGATCCAATTCAAGTCGACCAGCACAACTAATCGATATTAGACAACACAAGAATGGCTGAAACTCAATAATTTTGAAGGGCGTTGAGGTAGAATTTGACGTGGTCGTAGCTAAGAGTCGCTCACAAGACAAACCCTCTGACAAGGTTCATTTCAAAGTCTGCCCACAAAACTCATTTTCCAACAGACGCTGTGTTATTCGAAACGCTGTCACTAAAGTGTGCGTGTCTCATTGAGCGTTAGTCCTTTAATTCTGTTTTAGTGATTGTTTAAATCGTAAATAACAGCGAGAGTCAGCGTTTTACTCCGWACAATTTTGCATGTCCAAAGAAAAGAGAGACCCAGTGACTGACTGGAACGAGCTGCTGAACACAGACTAATGATTTCTTGTCAAGTTTCTTCTCAACAAGGACAGTAAGCAGAGTTTGCGTGCGCTCCCATCAGGGCTGTCTGGACTCTGCAGCGGCTTCTCGTTTGCCAACAGTTTGGCAGCTGTTTCGCGTCAGCTCAGGCAGGCGTTACTGGAAAACATTTGTGTTTTCTTGGATGAATGAACGAGAAGATGCTTCTGCTCCGGCGCCAGGGCGTGCTTTGCCTGAAGARAAACATTGCTGTTGATAATAGCAGACTGTCATTCGTCTCTGCGTTTCATTTCATTTCATTTTCTTCCTTTCTCTCCATCTCTACTCTACAATGAGCTCAGACAAAGCGTGAGGATGGTACGGGGGCGATTCATACAACAGCTCAGCTGACTCACTTCCACCTGAAGAAGAAGTGGAGCAGGATTTAGCCTGCTTATTGCCAAGGAAACTAAAAAGTCAAGTGGTTGTTTGGGTGCTTAATAATGATCAACGACCGAGGGCTGCCAGGGATGCAAAACAAGCAATTAGTTCCTATTATTAGTTGGCTTTTTTAAAACATATACATATTTTTTATAATATTGCTCTCAACCCAAAATTTTGAGGACATCCATGCTTGTWTTATTTCTCGCTTTTCTTATTTCCTAATGCTGAAAATGACAATCAGTCAAGCCTGGGTTCAGTCTTTGTGGCAAAGTTTGTCTTCCATAGCTTTGGCCTGAATAACAGGCACCCTGTGGGTTTCTAATGGAATAAGAGAGCATGGATTTATTGCACRGGCCTGTTCAGAGTCAGCACTAAACTAATTTGTTCTGCAGTTAAATGGCTSCGCACACAAACACACAAGAAAATATAATGGAATCATTTTCTGTGCAGCTTTCAGCACTCGTGTCRTCTGCCATTAAAAAATAAAAGCGTGGACGTAAAGACAGATGCTTGACCTTGCCTAATACGTTGGATTTCACTCGGTTCTGCACCGAGGCGTCTGAAACTTAAGCTTTTTTTTTGGTCAAATGCTCGAGATTTCAGCACATGATCCGGTCGGTGTGTATTTTGCTGAGCATAAACATGAATTCCCTTCAGTGTGGTGTGTGTATGTGCTGCCTGCTGACACAGCATTTATCCTGCTGGCAGAGAATGTCTGAGGGCTTTTATTTGTTCATCATTCAGCAGCTCAGTTTACCGGCAGCCTCGCCTGGTTTCTGTCTGCAGACTCATGCTTCACACGGGAAAGTCTACCGGCAGAATTGGGCTTTTTAATTGGTTTTCACACATTTTAGTTCTCACCACCATCCTGACTGTTTCCTTATACACCTTCATCTTTTCTGCATTTCTAACTGGGAACATTGTGAGTTGAAATGAAAGGGGGAAAAAAATCACAGCCATAAAGAGAATTAGCATTTTCTGCAAAAATGAAGCACGAATGCTTGATGCTGAAAGATTTTTGCAGGAACAAACAAAAGAAAAGATGAACAAACATTTTGCAATCTATTGTAAAATAGCAGAAAATTTGCTTAAAAAGTAGCTGAAAAGCCTTAATCTAATACAAATAMGCAAAGAGCATGTTTGCTGAATTGAACAGCTGTAAAAAGTARATAAAAGTWTCACAAAAAGGTGAATTTAGCTGGAAAGGCTAAAATTAGCTGAAATTAGCTAAAATGTAGCTTAAATTGCAGAAAACTGAAAGAAGAAAAACAAAGCTTAAATTAGCAGAAAGAAGTTCATAGAAGCACAAAAAAATTGATTAGATGAACAACTGAAATGAGGAAAAGGTAACGAAAAAAGCAGAAAAGCTACTACCTGTCTTAGCAAATAAAAAAGCTAAAGTAGGCTAATATTAGCGCAAACATTAAAACAAAGGCAGAACCAGAAAAAAGGTGAAAATGCAGGGAAGGTTTAACGATTTTGAACTATTTTTAGGATGTTAAAGAC
>NW_013952408.1:2527651-2545104 GCF_001266775.1 Austrofundulus limnaeus | reverse complement strand
TGTTTGCATTCTTGGCACAAAGTTGAGCTTGTTCTCAGTGCGTGTTGGACTCCGCCAGCACTGTTGTTGTTCGTTGGGTGAAGACAGAGAACTGGACTCTGGTGACCTGTGCTTTGATTGATAATATCTGGTTTGGGACKCTGGAGGTCTTCTGATCGGTTCTGGCACGAAATCTGCCCTGATTATCTCACTGAGCTTTTACAGCCTCACATTCCAAACAGATCCCTGAGATCTGTAAATCAAAAGCTTCTCTTTGTTCCCAGGTCTCGGCTTGTGACCAGGGGAGACAGAGCCTTTTCAGTTGCAGGACCAAGGCTCTGGAACAATCTCCCACTGTCTGTGAGGTCTGCTGGGTCTCTAAATGAGTTTAAGTCTCTGTTAAAAACTCATCTGTTTAAACAGGCATTTGCGACTGAAGAGCATGATCACTAGGCCAGCCTTTGCTGTTTTGTTTGATTTTATTGTTCATTTTATTACTGTACTTTGTTCATTGTTTTTATTTTATGCTCCTGTACAGCACTTAGGTTTTTTTGTGCTTTATGAATAAACGATGATGATGATGATGATGATGATGATGATGATGATGATGATGATGATGAATGTCACCAGCTCCCTGTATCCCCACACCATATGTTTTGACCCCCCACCACCCTCCCCTCCTTAGCTGTCTGCACTGTCTGCAGAGTAGTTTTTTTAGCGTATGCTTGTGTGTTTTCTGTATAAAACACAGGATCAAAGCTATTTTTTAACTCACCCTTCCTATGTGTGTGTATTCTRAACTGCAATGGTAGTGCACTACATTGCGAAAGACCTTGGACATTCGTTCCCCCATGTTTGTCTTGTGTGTGTGTTTCTCCGGACRGATGTTCTAAACTGCCAATTTTGTTCTGCACTGCATCTTGTTGTTGTGTGTGAATGACAATAAACGATAAACGGTTCTGTCCCTTSTCTCYGATCCTGTTTGTAGTGTTTATGGACAGGATCTCAAGGYGCAGGTCATGGAGAGGAGGGTGTCTGGTTTGGGAACCACAGGGTCTTGTCTCTGCTGTAAGCAGATGATGTGGTTCTGTTGGCATCTTCAGTCCAAGACATTCAGCATGCRCTGGGGTGGTTCGCAGACGAGTGTGAAGCARCTGGGATGAAAGTCAGTTCCTCTAAATCTGAGGCCGTGGTTCTCGACCAGAAAAGGGTGGAATGCCCCCTGCGGGTCGGGGGAGAGTCTCTGCCTCAAGTGGAGGAGTTKAAGTATCTGGGTGTCTTGTTCACGAGTGATGTTAGGATGGAGCGGGAGCTGGATSGACGCATTGGGGCCTCGTTCTCAGTAATGAGGGCGTTGCTTCGGTCAGTCGTGGTGAAGAAAGAGCAAAGCTCTTGATTTACTGGTCTGTCTTTGTTCCAACCCTCACCTATGGTCTTGAGGCGTGGATCATGACCGAGAAAACGAGATCCCGGATACAAGCGGCCAAAATGAGCTTCCTTCGTAGGATGGCCGGGCTCAGCCTTAGAGATGGGGTGAGGAGCTCATCCGGGGGGAGCTCGGAGTAGATCTGCTGCTCCTCCACATCGAAAGGAGTCAGTTGAGGTGGTTTGGGCATCTGATTAGGATGCCTACTGGACGCCTCACTTTACATGTGTTCTGGGCACATCCTACTGGTAGGAGGCCCCAGGGAAGACCCAGGACTCGATTGAGGGATTATGTTTCCTCTCTTGGTCTGGGACCACCTTGGGGTCCCCCAGGATGAGCTGGAAAGTGTTGCTGGGAGAGGGATGTCTGGGTTTCTCTCCTGGACCTGTTGCCTCTGCGACCCGACTACGGATAAGCACCACAAAAACAACATTTTGCACAATCCCATGCTAATGTTCACACTTCTATAYTGTGAATGACTTTGAGCTACTCCCACATCAGACTTGGGCTCAGTATCTGTAAAACTGACTGAGTTATAACCAGATCACCTTGCTYTCACATGTTTTAGGGTCTTTTAGATTTTGTTTCCTTTGGAACAAGAACAACAGCACTGTACAGCTGCACAGTTTGACAGAACGCCAGCTGGAGCTCCTTCTGTTATTATGTTAATGCCTTCACCTGCATGCGACCAGACGCATCTGAAACCTGGACTGGGCTGCACCACTGATGCTGAACGTCGAATAACATGTGGCGTTATGCAAATGGGACTTGGTGTACTTATACACCACGTGCATGCTCAGTACTTTGGTTTTTAAATGCCACTTATAATAGRTGTTGCACATGAACAGTAGATACGGTGAAATGCAGTTGGAGAGTGATTAGTGTGAATACCAAAGCATCATGTTGCAATCTGTCTCTTTTTGTTGCAGCCACAATAAGCTGAAAAAAAAGGAAAAAAAAAAGCCAAATGCTGTTTATTCACCTCCCACTGCTCCCTCCTGCTCTCCCTCTGTTGCAGTTCTAGTGCAGCTTGGCTGTCCAAGAGAATGCAATCAATACACACCAGATGCATGTTGGAACAGGGCAACTTTCTGCTGCAGAGCGCCGTGTGCCAACCCCACAATTCACAAAACCTCAAAGGTGCACTTTACTCAGAGACACGAGGATAATAAAGCCTCTCAAACAGGAAGTGCACAGAAGTTTCATTTTGCCTTTTTTTTAAACAGTAATTGAATTTCTGATTAAATCGCATGGGCTGGAGCCAGAACAGAGGCTGTTTTCTGAACACAGAAATCTATTTGAAATGTAGCAAACRAGCTGAAGATAATTAGAGGCAAGAGATTCATATCAGCTCTCGTTGTCAATTTGAACCTCGYTCCAGTCATCACGCAGGCAGGCGGCAGACATTTCATGCGATTTTTGCGGGGAGGAAACAAAAAGCGCAGCAGCTTAGCATCCGGCTCGGCTGCAAATAGACCTTCTTGWACCGGAGCATCTTGAGTTTGAATAAAACATGAATGGGAAAAAAATCATGGCAAAAAATAGCACCACAAAAAAATAAATAAATAAAATCAAGGACTCTCACTGCGCGTAATTTCAATCGACCACCGGTGCCACCTGACCAGAGCASTTGCCAACATCTTTAGCAAGAGACTTTTTGTCCTTTTAGCCTTCAGRAGGCTGTATTTTTCAATTCAAATATCCACTGATGTGCTTTTTTGTATATCACATGATAAATAGATGCTCTTTTTAAAGAGCTTTTTCAGCTGAAAAGAGGATGATGATGTGCTCATGGGTCACACTTAATAGAAGGTTTGAATTCACACTGAGCAGAGAKGGGTAAAGTCAAAGACAGCATGTCCAACGAGCAATCATGAGCTTTGCCTGAAATATATTTACTCCCAAATGCTCCCTTTATAATATATAAAGAGACATGGTAAAATCAATAAGATGTAGATTTGGAGCAGATAAACTCAGGTCCGTCAAGCGGARATGATGGATGTTGCAGGTGTCACCCCCTGTGGTGCAGCAGCTTTTTTTTTCAACCATTTCTGCTGAGTAAGTGTTTTTGTTGAGTCCAAATCCCACCCTGCCAACTCTACGGCAAACTCCAGACTTCATGCAACTGAAGCTGCACTGCACCACTCAGCTGTGCTTCAGAACTGTATCATAAAACCCAGGGTACATTTAAAATATCATTTGTTGCTCACTGAGAGGGGAAATAAAGCAGTGGACAGAAATGTGGCTTGATTCTTAAAATGTTTTGAKCGACACAAAACAAAGTACTCCAACGTAGAACGCTGTTCTTTAAAAACACAAGAATGCCAAATATGTTACGATGTCACACATTTTGATCATGTTAAGAACTGTGCATCTTATTTGTTACTTTGATGTACCACTTTTTGGATATCGTATTTTTTTTCTACACAACACAAAGCATTGTATTAAATAAAGAGGTCTGTATTCAGACTAATAACCAAGTCTTATCTGAACATGCTAATTTACTTTTGGCATTTTTGCACTTTTACCTGAAGCAAATCCTACAGATTAAATGTAGAACTTGTTTAAAATAGCTACTGCATGTTTTTCAGTTATAATTGAAACTCCAATTGATCATTATTTATACAATATGTGGTTTTCATTGCTTATAAATCTTATTTTGACCAAACACGGTCTTAACAATTTGGTAGCGTAGTCATATTAGGTGACATGGCAGCATTTGCATTTGAACCCATATTGTGAGAACTAATAAGAACTACTGAGGAACAGCTGACCTACAAACCAATAAGCTCCTGATCATGTGATTAAATCATTGAATCATGATCAGTTAAATATAAATGAGGAGCAAATGAGCAATTGTTTTAAACAAATAATAACCAAATCAACTCCTGGTGTAGTTTTAAATTGTTCATTATTGCAATTATCATATTCATTAAATAGCTAATAATGGTTTACATATAAATTTGGCAAAGAACAACGAGTAATTATTGATTCATTCTGGAGTCATTTCTTAATAAATTTTATATGGGTGTACCAAAAATTAAAAAAGGAACTTTTAGACTGCATTATAAAATATAGAAAACGTGCAAAATACATTAAATGGCATTTTTGTTTCTGATAACATTACAATCATTGTTAGAATTATTATCATTWTCAATATTTTTCTTTATTGCTCTTGCAACAAATAGACAAAAGCATCACATAGACTGCAGTTGTCTCTGCATCCGTCCCATTAATTTACAAAATAAACGACAACAACAACAAAAATCCCCAAAACACCTAAAACATCTATAATTTAAGATTGATCTTATAGACACAATGAACTTTATTAGATTATATAAATGAAGCAGTTCGGTTGATTCTCTGAACATGTGTGTTTAATATACTAAAACACATGGCATCCGGCTGTTTGTTCAGGAGCCACTAGGATCACACCACTGTTTAACAATAAAGAGGGGAGCAGTTTTACAATATTCTAACGTATGAACCACGGTATAATGGTATGATGATCATTTTGTGTTATTTTAATATGACACATCATCAGTAGCAAAGAGGGTGTGAGGTTATATCATCCTGTGTTGTTTGTGCCTGAAACTGAGACAAATTTGTTTTGGCTTCAGCAGAGCCAGAACAAGCCAGAGGGAACCTAAACTGTAGTTGATGGAGTCCTGAATAGTGTTTGACACCACAAAAAAAAAAAAAAAAGAAAAAAGTTCAAGTTTTTATTAGAGAGAAAAGAATCAGCAGCTCTGCAGATAAAACGTCTCAGAGGATTGCTTCAGTCTCCATTAGAAAGAAAAGCTTTCAGAAGGTCGCTTTCATTTTGTGCAATTTCTTTACTTTGTTATTTTTTTTCCACTCACTTCCAGTCAAGCGGTGTCATTGCCTCCACCTTTTGTTTTTGTGCTTCACATCCTGGTTCAGTCCCTTCAAATCACTGCATCACAAGAGAACAAAGACAGTATTCAGTCTGCTCCATACTTCACTGCACTGCATTCTTTTCTCTTTATTAAGAGCAGTTTATGCTCTTATAACAGATATGTTAATTTCCCTCCTCTTAAAACTCTTGACACTTAGTGAAAAATAGCTTTGTTGTATTTTTATGAACTGAAATCCAAAACTGAAAAATAAAGGATTATATCTAACATCACATGATTCTTTATGTTACAAAAAGCATCATATCCAAGTTTTAGTTCRAATTTAAAGATGTACCTCAGTGTTGATTTAAAGCTTTTTTTAAAGGAAATTGTGCAAAGTACATAAACTGAGGTGTATTTTCAATACGTGAAATAGTCCATTTATGAGTCTTTTTTTATTGATGCTATGCACTTGGGTAAAAGTCCCTTGCATAGGGACAAGAAACTCATCATTTTATTGCATTTTATCTTTTTGTATTGCATCACTTCACAATGATTTAAATGACAACATACAGGATCTCATTGTTGCCTCAATTTATTACAAAAACAAGCAAAAAATAACTTAATATTAATTTACAGTGTATTTGTGTTTGTATTTTGTAAAACTAAAATATGCTGTAGATAATTTAACCCTACACAAACACAAAATAAAAAAACTAGCATCTGAGTCAGCCACAGCACAYTCTTGGAGCTTTAAAAGATTATTTAAGAACTTTGTTTAAAACTTTGACTTTATCTGTTGGTGTTGCTCTTGTTTCTCTGTTAGCAAAATATTTCATGAACCTCTGAACAAATTTAGAGGAATTCTTAGAAAGCAATCGTTTTAAATTTTGACATTCAAAACAGTGTGCAATATGCATTCCTTCAAGTAATATTATTTATCTTATTTTTAAAATATATTGTTTTGTACTCTGTATCAGACCACATTGAAGTATTTTGTATTATATTCTTACAAAATGTCAWAGGATTTTACTTTTACAATTAATTGTTTTTCTGTAAAATGTTTATTGAAAAAAAAAATAGTAATCATAATTTGAATAGCTGCACAATTYTACGGATACATCTCTTACCCATTTGAATTGCCTGGGAACAGATTGGTAAAATAAGCACTAAATTGATGTATAAGTACACAAAACACAGTTTGATGATGAGACACAGATGTGGAGCTGCACTGCTCTCTGGTGGAGGGAGATTTAGTCACCATCTTATAATGTTAAATTGATGCAAAAACGCACGAAAACACAAGGAGAAGAAAATAAAGTAAATWTTTAATGAAAATCAACATTAACAGACTGTTAATGCATTTTTAATCAAGCCAAAAATGATATAAAACTAATAAGAGGTCAAGCAGTCGTATGTAATTATACAAACATTTTGGACTTTTTGAATAGTTTACATTTCTTAAATAGAATATTTAAATCATGACAAAAACAATATTTAATGATGTGCACAAAGAACAGTCTTGTATAAAGTACCTTAAAGTAATACCTGAGTGAAACTGCAAGTATCTTACAATAAAATTACCTTGKTAAAAGTTCAAGTCWCCTCTAAGAATACTTGATTAAAAGTCTTAAATGATCTTACTTTTACTAATTTCTGATAAAAGTAAACGCATTGAGTAAAAGTGAGTGGTTATAGTTTCAATAAAAAACATTTATTGGGAGGTGACATCAATAAAACAGTTTTGCAAAAGGCCATAGAATGTTATATTAAAGTGCTCATGTTGAMAAACATAGGATGCACTTGACTTCCTRTTTCAGCTGCAAATMYCTATMTGTGCCACAGTCATACATAAATGCTACACACAGTACATCTGRTATGTCCTGCTGGAGTGTGATGTGATTTGTATCATGTGCAGGTGTGATGGATCCCTTACTGCTGTCAGAATTGTACAGATATATTTACACAATTAATATCTAACCACAAATAAATTCCCAGTCTGAGGCCTGCCATATACCTGGATAGGGTTTTATTTTTTTCTAACAGTAACAAGCCAGAATAAAATAGGAGTAACAACTTTCTGCTTCTTTGACTAAYAGCTTTTGCTACATGTTTTTCACAATCATTGCATCAGCTTTGGTCTGCAGAACATTTCTTAGCAAAGAGAATATTTGGAACAATTTCATGTTTTTTTTTTTTGTTTTTTTTTTGATGAACCAATCATTACTATCTTACCAACAGTTTTTTACACACAGAAAAGATATGATATTCTAACTGAATGCAGCTCAGACTGTTAACCTCCCGTAAGGATCATTTGGGAGACATTTCTTCCCACACATGGTGCATTTGGTGCTGCATGTGACATTCATTCAGAGAGCCATCTGCTGAGCTTTATGGAGCTGTAGTTTCACTCGCTTTCAGAACCTCTCCTCAGCGTGACTCGTTGGTATTTTTAGCAGACTGGATGTTACAGGCATTTCTAACAAAACTGACTGGTTTTGCTCTTTTTTGTTTGTTGTTTCAAAACAAAGCGCCAACTCTGGCGCTGCTTATTAAATTTGTGTAAGAGGTAAGACCCTGCCTCCAGTCATRGCAGCGCTCACAAAGCTGAGAGTCAGCAGATCTATCTGTGACAACAACTGTTCTCCTGATGCTTTTTCATTGTGCTGTGTGAAGAATCTGCTCTTTGCCTCTGGGTGTCGGTTTTTTAACTTAGCCTTTACCTTCTCCCAGCGTGTTTCAGACTCTTCACTGTTATCAAAGTCTTGCCTGAAATAAGAACCAGCATGAGGATCTGTTCAGATCAGCATCTCGGGTGTCTTCATCAAGTCAGCAGAGAGGTCAATATTTACCTACAAATACAGTGTGTTTCTGTTTTATTACATGAGACAGTGGTCATATTTTTAGAATTATTTTAGGATTTAGGATGTAGTTTGATCTTGAGACTTTTTTGCAACATGCTGCAACTGGTTTWTATTAGCTAATTATCAGTGTTCCTGTTATTGTTGATTAATGTATTTATTTATTTTGCGTATTTCTGTCAAATGTTTTAAGTGTTGCTTAAAAATGCTTCTCAGTGTCCAATTAAATCATCGTAATTTTTAATTATATATATATATATATTTCCATGTCCTTTTTAGTCTTAATTTATGTGTTCTTCTGGCACAAACAAAACTGGATAAGTACTTTTTTTGTTTGTTTGATTTTTACATCACATTTTTGCCTTTATTAGCAGAGGTCTCTTAAATACTCGGAAAAAAAAAACTAAGTAAAAATATCTAAACAGAAAATGACTTTGGTAAGAATACATTTCACTGATGATAAAAGTACTCAGGTAAAAATAAAACTGTTGACAAAAATCAGGAAAGTATAGTAAAAGTGCTTTTACACAGTCTCTAAGAAATAAACTGCTGAATTTACTTAACCTAACTAGTTCCACTAAACCAAGCTGGGTAAATTGAGCAATAAACATATTTTCTTTTTGCTCCAAACTATATTTATTGCTTCATATTACTCTACTARGTTTAGTAGAACAAGTTGACATGACTTGGTTAAGTAGATGCATCAGTTTATTTTTTAGAGCACATAAACAACTCCTTTTTTAATGAATTTAGACATATTTAGTTTTGTAACAAGTAACTAGGTGTTAAATTTTAAAGTAAAGAAGTAAAGTTTTTAGGTTTTTAATGTGACCAAATAAAAGTAAAAAGAAAAAAAAGAAAAAAACTCGGTAAAAGTACAAAATCTCAAAAAATTACTTAAGTGCTGAAAAAATATAAAACCTAAAAATAAAAAGGCCAATCATTAATTGTGACATTTTCCAATGTGAGCTTTAGTTTTGTCGTTTAAAGGGGTGAAAAGCTGATAAATGGTTGAGAAAGTCCCTAAATAAAGACTATACAGATGTTCTCTTAWGTCAGATTGTTTTACTGCATTTTAATCAGTTGTTGCCACTAGATGGCAGCATTGAGTCATATTTTAAAAAGGAAACGAGAAGCCCTGCCTTGAGAAGGCCTCCAACAGCTGCATCATTTMGTATTTTGGATTCCTTTGACTTGTTTTAATACTAACATACCGAGCTGTGCAAAAGTATTCACCTGACTGCACTCTGTATTTACTCGGGCTATCTTTTTTTTTTTCCTGATATTAACATTTGTTTATCGATCTGAAACATTTCACTGAGATGAAAATAAGTAAAAACATCTGAAAGGATTTTTTAAAGCATTGTAATCTACATATTTGGCAGTAATGTGTAGTTATTTATTCATTTATTTAAAATGGCAGACGGTCAACATGCTCAAACAAATGCTTCAAACTCATCACCRTTTTATATTAGTTGTTTGTTTTTTGATTAAAAAATCTTTAATCAGCAATATGTTTTATTATTATTATTTGTAAGATTATCTATGGTAAAACTTTGCAATACTAGTGAATAATGCTGGTAAACAATGATAAAGTTGTACACATTTTTGCAATTTTTAAATATTTACTGTACATAGCATTTTCTTGTTTTCATTCTAATTATCTGGGAATTTTTGTATAAACTATAAGAGCTGAAAGCTACCAACTAAAACAACACTGTTGAAGATAAATCAGGGGGAACTAGACGTGAATTTTAACTATATTGACAAATGACTTATCTGTCAGACAGTTATTTAGATTTATAGAAGCATCTTACACAGTCCTGACACTCAGTGACAATTTTCTGAAAATGGCTTCAGTAATTGAGATAACTTTAAAAGTAAAGAGAGGATGCTACTGAAATGCACAAACTGGTTTTAAAGGCACCCACTAGCACTGTCAGAAGAGAACACTTCACTTCTATCTTCTTAATTGTCTTTCAGTCTGCGTCGTGCAAACGTGACGCCATCTCACAAAGAGTAAGACTGGCAATAATGCAGAGAGAAAAAGACAGATGGGAAGAGACACAGAGACACTGGAAGAATGGGAGCAGCAGATTTGGAGTGACAGGCTGCTCGGTCGGAAGTTGTGAGATCGCTTCACCCAAAACCTCCACCGCAGCCATGGAAACCAGTTCAAACCAGAATCCAAAACATTAGATAACTGGAACAGCAAGCAAGTCAGCAACAGTTTTTACATTTCTGTTAAGGGTTCTGTTCATTTCCTGAAGTTTCGTCAAACAACTTCCCTTTATTCGGTTGTTTGTCAGGCGGGATTGGCAGGATTACCTGAGCTTACAGGAAGAGTTGCAGCGTACTGTGACATCTTATTTTTATCCATCTGAGCACATTTTATGCAGAGTCACAGAGGCAAACTTTCTAACTGTGTGTGGAAGTTCTTAGAGTGATCCACATCGTCTAATGTTCATGTCATGTGTTTGCTTAGGTTCAGGTTTTCAGGTGGTTTCTGCTTCAGCTCTAAATATTTTAGTGAGTTTTGGAATTCATCTCTGACTGGAAGAAATATGTTAGTTTCACCATTTACAGTATCAGGTTAGATACCTGACATATGCATCATTTTTTCTGTTGATCATAGAACCTGAACTCTTTGCTATCATCTTGTTGGTGTAAAAGTGGCATTTTTTATGTCCCTAACTCTGGTTTGCAGGTTTTATAGAAAAAAGAGAACAAAACGTATTTTTTGCAACAGACTTCCAGTGACAAATTTTTTAAAAAACACTGTTTATGATTTAATGGTTGTTTCTCTATGTGCTTTTGTWACGTATTTATTATTTATAGATCTGCATTTAATGGCTTTCCAAGCAAAGCATGCTTTGCTCGGACAACGACAAGGGATAAAACTGGGCTGCAAATGCATAAAATGGGCACTAGTGTCCAAAAACCAAACAGGATCAGTAAAACCTTATCTGTTTTTTTTTTAATGTTGCTTTGCAAAAATAAAGAAATGAGATATATTGTTTTCTTTTAAGACATTTACACAATAGTTTAAGATTATTTGGGATAGGAGGCACTATTTCTCTTGATCATCTTTGTTATTTGCTTGATTGGTTTGCTTGATCTAAACYACCATTATTTGTTGCACAAATGTTGATATTCACATTTCAATCCTAAATCCAGAACAAAACRAACCACACTCTATGCTCATGAGGCTCAACTGCTTTACTGGATTTGATGACTCCACCATGAAACTCACAATGAGCAACTCGTTTCACACACCTTTAAACAATAATGACCAGCTGCCACCATTTTTCGAGCAACAAGCTGTTTGTTCAGAACTAATGAAAGAGATTGTGACGGGGAGATGGAACAGACAAAACACAGCATGTAAACCTTTTCCGTATTTTATTAGAGCATATAATGACATTTTGTCTTGTATATGTGTGTGTGTGTGTGTGTGTGTGTGTGTGTGTGTGTGTATATATATTTTCCCTTAGACACCTTAGAGGAATTATTTCACTAATATTATCATTACAGCCAATGTAACTCTGTCATTACAGATAATAAGCAGCCAGAATAAAAAGGGGAAATAAAAGACATGTAAATAATTAATTATCATAACCTGCTTCACGTTTTTGTTTCTCAAAGAACACCAGTTATGACCAGCTGATTAAACCTGATGGAGCTGTAACCACTGGGGTGATATGACAGCAGTCCAACTGTTTTTATTTGCTGCTAACAGATGACCGATTTGATCAGATTCTTGTAAGGTTTATCAGATAACAAACAGTGGGCAACAGTACAGTACACGAAGAGCATAAAAATACAAAACAGCAACAACAAAAGGCCTTGGYTCGCATCACTTTTGATTTCCTCTGTTGTCCTCAGGCAGAATTTTGTGAATCAAGGGCAAGAAGAGTATACAAACTACAGTTAAAAAAAAAACTGGTGTCAGGCAACCCATACAAACATATGGGTTGCCTGTTGTTCTAGCCTTCTTGCTGCTGTAACATGCATCTTTTTTTACAGGACTTATGCTTTTGTTCCTTTAATACCTGGGTCATGTTATYGTTGCTGTCATTTTAAATGATGAAATACAGCATTCAGGCAAAAAACCATATAATATCCAGTTTTGTGCTAGTATATTATATTAGCATGAAAGTGATGTTATGGTGGAATAGAACCAAGACAAAATGCATGTGTCTTCCGTAGAGACAGGTTGTGTCATAGTTTAACAACTAAAATTATTACAATTTCTTTGTATGATTAACCCTTTGACCCTTTTTAGGTGTATGTTTTTTAGAGTGAAACTTTACACCAACGTCTGCAGCTGACTGCGCTGGGATGGGAGTATTTGCCCTAGGACAGTGTTTCCCAAAGTGGGGTCCCGAAACATCAAGGTGGGGTCCTGAAAAGATTTTTGGAATTAATGACATTTTTGCCTTATTTATTACAAAGGAGTGAGGTTAGTGTATTTAAAATGGATAAATGTAGTATAAAAATATTGTTACTATGCCCATGTTTAGTTGACCTGATACAAATGTTTATCATCCAAAAATAGCTGGGTTCACAGGTCTCTGCTGCTGTTATTTTGTGGATCAAAAGCGGAAAGTTTGGGAACCACTGCACTTTGGTTCCCAAAGTTGGGCTTGGGACCCAATTATGGGTCATGAAGCACCTTGGATAATCTCCAGAAATCAATTTAAAGAGTAATAAAATAATTGCTAATGTAATATTTTCCCTATAACTATTATAAAATCACAAAATAAGTATAAATAAGTATTTATATTTGTGTACAAGCTGTTTAGATTGTCAAAAAGTCTGTGTTTTTAGGGTTATTAACAAAGTTTGTACTCAGACCAGTAATATTTGGGGTCACAAGTTTTTGCCATGGATATTTTGTGGGTCAGAAGATAAAAAAATTGGGAACCACTGCCCTAGGGTTCCTTATTCTCTCCATTATTAACAACTCATTAACAGGCCATTAATATTGGCAATTATTCCCAAAACTGAATGAAGTTTTGGATTTTCTGGAGAAAATTTTTTCTTTTTTTTTCTTTTTATTTCTCAGCTAGAATTTAAGCATTGTGTTGTTCTATTAGGGATTTAAGTGTTTTTATCATCTTTTATTAATATTATTTGATTGCTATTTGCAAAATGAAGGAGGTTTCAATAGTTAGTTGTCCTGAACAAAGAGAGGTAGTTATGCACAGATATAGAACAGGAAATAAAACAACTGCACTTCTGTTCTACAGCTGAAGACGTTTCACTTCCCATCCGGTGAGTTTTCTCATTTAAAAGAACTGGCGATTAAATCCTGGTTTAATCTGCATGTGAATCTAAATTACATAATGGAGCTTCTCATACAGTTCAAAAAGCTTAAAACTCCACACTCTCCAGATTTTTGAGTAAAGAAAGCTCCCTGGTTGGGAAGCAAAATGTATTTAACTTCCAAATAAAAGTCAAGTTGATATGTTTATTTATTTAATTATTTATTTGAGTAATTTAATTTAAAAAAACAGATAACTGCGTACTTATATCAGCACACAAGTGTCCTGTCAATAAACCATTTTGTAGTTAAATATCGTTACCAAAGCAGCCACACTCACATTTTGGTGATATAAACACTGAGGTTGCAATGAAAACGCCACAGGGACAGTTAGACTGATAAATGTACACCATTACACAGAGCCGATGTATTTGCACTAAAMTGATTTGTGTTATAGGCWACTTTTCTTTGAGATCATAAATGAAAAATTTCTTAAATACATTTAAGCTACAAATGGTCAGCGGTGGCTCAGTTGAYGTGCTGTGGCCCAGCTGGGGACTTTTATGAATGGAGATTTTCTGCATTCCCCACCTCTTGCACAATGACTGGACACGGACAACATGACCCCTGTGACCATGATGAGAAGTGAAAGATGGATGGATGGATGGATGGATGGATGGATGGATGGATGGATGGATGGATGGATGGATGGATAGTCAGACCTGGCTGTGGAAGAATAAAGCCTACTTCACACTGCCTCCGAACTGCCGAAATTGACTATGATCGTTGCAGTTTCACGACTAAAATGACCTCACCGTGTTCTCAGCGTCAACTCTGCCCTTTTGTCACAACCTGCCGGCAGAACATTTTACACCCCTCCACATAGGAATTTATTGTGTGTTTGATCAGAAGTTTGTGGGAGTGTTTGTTTATGCTGAAAGCACTCGTTTCAACCACTCACTTAAAAAATAAATAAATAAACGACTAAGCTTCCAGAAGTTGACTGTTGTACTACCAGGAAGCAGATGTTTATGAAGACAGTCAAATAGTTTAAAAACTCATGGATGGAGATAAATCTGATGTTTTTCRTGGAAGAATTTGTCGATAAAAACTGTGGCGCTTTAACCAGGACAGATTTGTGGACAAATAATGTTGGGTGACACGTCTCTGACTTATATATTTCTATTTTATTTTATTTTATTTTATTTTATTTTATTTTATTTTATTTTATTTTATTTTATTTTATTTTATTTGAATTAAAGACTCCAGGGGGAAGAAGATGGAGTATGTTGAGGCTGGAAGAAAGAGGAGGGGGTCGAGATACACTCACCTCTGACAAAGGAAAAGTCAACTTGGGGATTTTAAATCTATTTTACAATTAAAACAGCTAACAATTACATGGGGGGGGGGGGGTATGATTGACATATTTGTATCAGATGCAGTGAAATGTAAAACCCTTCAAGGAGGGGTTCGCCCAGGGCACCATTCATGCTAAAACCGCCCCTGCATTAGGCGACGCAACCTGCAAATCCTCATCAAAATCCCTGTTTTTGTTCTCTAATAGATCAGTATCAAAACTCTACTCGGCTGTTGTAATTGCGCCTTGAAGGAGGAACCAAGAGGCTGTGATGTGGTGCAGCTTGTTTAAAAAACAACGGGGTTAATGTGGACGCAACTTTTCCTCTGTCCACGCAGCCAATCAGAGCGCAGCTCCGCTAATCGTGGATTAGCCACAACCGACTGCAGTCCACAGCTCCACGCAGGAGGGAGGAAGAGGGAGGCWCTGCCATTCACCACTCTGCCTGCCTCCTTTTTTTATTATTATTATTATTAGCTCTCTTAGATCTGTCAGCTGCGCTTTTCCCCACTAACCAAACAGGCTGCGCGTCTTCGAGTCTCAGGTAAAAAGACAAAAGAAAAAAAAAAAAGGAAGAAGAAGAAGGATGGCCCTTTGGTAAACACCGCCGCTCCGTTTCCGCGTCCCCATCACCATCCTTACTATGTTCAAGGCGGTGAACTACCCGGCCGTGGATCCTGCGCCCACCATCATCCACGGCGCCTGGCTGTCCGCCGCGGGCTGCCGAGAGAACGCGCCCGTGGCCGTGGACAAGCCCAAGACGAAGAAGGCGTTCAGCCTGGTCAGAATCATGTCTCTGGGTAACAACAAGAAGGGCCCCGGCCAGAATCTGCAGCACAACAACAACAACAGCATGCCTTTCACCATCCACTGTCAGATCGGCAAAGAAATCAAGCACATTTGCAGCAACTGCAGCCGCGGGAACGACACGCAGGACGGTGAGTGGATGGGCTTGTGTGTGGGGGGGTTGCGCCCATATCTTTATTTTATTTGATCTAAAGCAGCCCACCCAGTGGTGACTGCATTTGGAGATGCCTGTGGCTCTTTATGCTCATATGGTGCAGAWAAATTTGCACCTTTAATGTTGAATTAATGAAAATAAAAAAAGATGCTCTGTTTCTGGAGAACTTCCCTCAGCACTGCTGAATACTGGTTTGCATCAATTTGGAAAAAAAAAAAATATATAATTCAATGAAGTACTATTACTACAAAGGGCTTTTTAAAGCATTACCTATACCCTACAGATCTTTTGCAGTTTTTGCACAAAGCCAATTCCAATTACATCATCACTCAGCCATCTTGCAAACAATGTTTTTAATTAAAACCATGTCCCTTTTGTAGTCAGTTTGAATGCAGCATGAAGAGATACCAAAAAATGCCAGTGGAGGACATTCTGAATGGGTTTTCTTTTACTCTGCAGCTTCTCTCCTCTTCTGCAGGATTCTAAAATAAAAACAGCATAATCCGACATCCTGCTTGAGATATAACGTGTGCCTCAGCTTTCTCTGCTTCTGATTGATTGGTGCCTATTAAACACAGAAATTGTTCATTCATGGACCTCTTGGGTGTTCACTAAGCAGTTTTTTTTCCCTTCAAAACACCTGACAGTGCTAGAAGTAATTGCATTATAAAATCACTTTCTGCTTTTAAAGTTTTAATAAACATATCTCATCAATGCAGCATCCAAGGAGGTAGGCTGTTTCACAATTAAGGCCCTTGTTCTGGCTAATAAAGTTGCTAAAACTGATTGTCCCAGTGTGACAAACAGCCATGATGCTATACTCTGCTGAGAGTTGTTTTCTGTCTTTACATAACCTTTAGACCTCTAATGAAGGAATGTGATTCTCAGGCTGATTTGTGCAGTGCTGTGGGGTTATTTATAGAATGGTGTGCTGGGAAGATTGCATTCAAGTAATTATCTGCAGGGCATAATGTCTGCACTGCATTAGTGTCACATTATTCATTCTGCTGTCCTTTTCATTTTTCTTCAGGGAGAGGGCCGTTGTGTTAGGTGGTCGTGTCTGTTAGCAAATATTGTGAGTAGTGGGTGTGACATACTGTATGTGTGTGTGTTTGCCTTAGCAAGTTGTAGAAGACATGTGATCCTGTGACAAAGATAACAGATGCTGCTGGATCCTGGACTTCTAAAACTTTGTCTTTTCTATGTTTTTTTTTTTTTTTAGATTTTTCTTAAAGCAGATCACTTTATTTTTAAATACTTTTTAAGTCACATTTAAAATATCCACAAGAATGTTGTATAATTATTTTAAGTCAAGCCTTTAAAAAGTTGTGATATAAACACAAGGTCTCACTCAGAGTATGTCTTGGAAATAACTTTTAGCTACTCGAGCGTCAATCTTTAGTTCAATATCGGCACAACTGTTTATGTTAAAGCCATGTTGCTAATGTTGATTGGCTGTAGTGGCCATCTTGAATTGGATTGACTCAAAATGTTAATTGGAGACTTGCAGTTATTTTCTGAAAGTTTCATTGAAATTTGTTCACGATCAAAAAGAAAAAAAWTGTATAGGTCTTCTGGACGAGTTCTTCTTTAATGAAACGTTTCGTCTCTTCTCCAAGAGACTTCTTCAGTCTGAGAGTTTCAGGCAAAATTCAGGCTTTTAAGCCCAAAACCAGTGGTTATTCCGTATGTTGCGGGTGTTTCGGAGAAACTGAGACGTTTATTTTCTAAACATGATGTCCCAGT
>NW_013952408.1:2524702-2527558 GCF_001266775.1 Austrofundulus limnaeus | reverse complement strand
GGAAAGAACATAAATGATAATCTAAAACTGGTATAAGGATGATGTGTTTGTTCAAATTAGGGTTTATTTTATCTTCTAATGATTTATTTATATATTTATTTATTTCAATTATGTGTCTTGTTTGGCTTTTTGTTCTGTAAAGGAAGTCGTTTGTAGCCTTTCGCATTTGCATCCCTTTCCTCGTGTAATAGTTTGCAGTGGGACATATTACTGTGCGCTCTCCGCTTTTGATCTCTGACAGTGTGTTAAAGTCAAAAGGCTGGGCTTTGTGAATATTTCATGAAGAGTGGGAAGATTTCTCTTTAATGGCCTGTTAATCAGTCTGTTTAGTGTATTTTGGCAAGACGCTCCGGCGGCTCGATGTGGAGCAGCCTCGTACTGTTTATACTCGGAGCGTTTTCTGCATAATGATATCTGACGTGCAGGTTTGTTTATGCTCTTGGTTCGGTCCCATCCAGTTTGCTGCACATTTCAGGACGTTTGGCACAGATTYGTGCTGCTGGGATCTCTGGAGAGCCAAAGTGTGCCGCTTTCACTGCTGATTCTCCAGCACAACAGTTTGCAGGAATATCACCTCCTCTTCTTCTTCGCCTTGGTAGACCCTTGTTTTATTGTTTTTGTTTGTTTGCTTGTTCTTAACAGCCGAGGAAGTGGAGAGGCTGGCAGCCATGCGCTCCGAGTCCCTGGTTTCGGGCACCCACACTCCCCCCATCCGCCACAGGAGCAAGTTTGCTACTCTGGGGCGACTCCTCAAACCCTGGAAGTGGAGAAAGAAGAAGAGTGAGAAGTTCAAGCAGACTTCTGCAGGTGTGTGACAGATTTCTATTTTGTACTGTTATTTTGGAGGGGATGCAGAAACAGCAAAAAAAAAAAAAATGTGTGAGACTTGTTAGGGCAATCTTAATCAAAATCATTACTTGGTTGGAATTAAGGATGTCCTGATCAAGACTGTTCATCCTTAATACCAATCTGAGTAATTTGATTGATTGATACCAAGTCAACATTGTCAACATTACCCTTATTAGAAATCATTGTAAACAAGCTATTTGCAATATTTTGCTAATTTTGAACAATTTTCGATCTTCATTGCTCCTGTTTTAGCGCCGTCATGTTTGATTGGCCACAGGACATATATGGGTAAAGGCGAGAATACAGCTGAAGACTAGACAGTTAAAATTCATAGCCACTGTCTTGGTCTTTGCGGTCCTTCGAAGGACTCGGCCAACCCTCCCCTGATTTTGGTCTGAGGTCTTCTTATAGTTTTATTGAAATATTTTGTAATACTTTGGATATTTTGGATTATTTTGTTTGTTTTTTTGATTTTTAAATTCTGTAGCCTTGGTAACATATACTACAACCAATGAATTTGGATATTCGGYGTATACAGTGTCGTGCTTATCGGTCTCTTTCAGCCCATTGTTGATGGGGGCAGAAGGAGGACATGGTGCCTGTGTTTATTTCTGATGGCTGACACATCTTGAACTTGTCTGGACTGGAGGAGGCAGTTTGTCAGACTCTGTATCCCAGGCTGGAAGCAAAGTTGTTGCCTTTGCAGTGGATGAGCAATTACCTCCCAATCCAGTCCGAACAGGACGTGATGTTCTGGTTTGGTAATGTGAAATTAACAGTCCCCCCCTTAAGCGAATTTGCCGAGATGCTCAGACTCTGTCTTGCAAAATGKTGCTATTTTTACTTATCAGAAACAGTCAACAGATATTTCTTGAACTTTGTGTTTCTTCTGCCTTTCAGAAAAAGGTTTGTGTTTAAATTGAAGCGTTTTAGTCGCAARTTTAGTTGCTTGACTCGTTTATGTTGTTGCAGTGGAGAATCTACTTGATAAAGCCCATCATGAAGTTGCTGAATCCTCATTGGCACATTTGTTTTGTATCTTTCATGATAACAGCATCTCCCTTTTGTGGTGAAGGACAATGATCAAGAGCTGAGCAACAAAAGACGTTGTTGTTTTTTTTTCCTGACTGTTAATACACAGTGGAGTTGAGTGAAATGGCTCTTTTCATTGCTTTTGTTATCCACTTGTTTTTCAGAATGCTGCTGTCTCCAAATATTGCATTGTTTTAATAAATCCTTTTGAAAAAGCCGACGATGACCGGCTGTATTTCACAGTTGCCTCAAAGCTGAGTTTCCCTTGTTTTAAGTTACAAATGGTCTCCTGAGTAAAAGCTCAGGCGGGCCACTTCAACCACTTGCCATGTTTTTGTGGTTTAGGCGGCACAATGCTCTGTCACATCCATTTTTCGCATGAAGCATGACACCAACTTTTAAAGCTCCAAATGTAGGTTGGAGGACTGCGCCTCTGCAGAAAGCGGTGCCAGTGCAGTGAATTTAAATGGAAGAAAGTGGAGCATGCAGGTACTGTGAACCATTCTGTTTAGAGTCAACGCAAGTCAAGATGGCTGCCAACTGACCTTGGAGAACACAATGTCTTTTACACATTCAATTTAAAGATAATCRGCTAAMATTTTGTGTTTGRTTTGTAAGCATCRTCCTAATTGCACATTTATGGAACGCATCATGTGACATATAGGCTGAAAACTTGGGCATTAACTATTCAAGTCCCTGTATGCAGGGMCGGCCTGTGGAATAGGCAGTATAGGCAAATACTAATGACATCATCCATTTAGGAGGCACCACAAATGGAAGCCAAAAATATATATATCTTAATAACCTTTTATCAGAGAATAGTTGATTTTAGTTTGTTTCAGTTATGACCTCAGATAAAGTTCAGGTGAAAGTCTGGTTTTCAGTGTTCTACCTTCATAAAATACTGATTTCTGTTTTATTAATCCCAAGAATTTTGTAAAATGCTCTTAAAGTGGCTGGAAAATGCATAGTTTT
>NW_013952408.1:2515733-2523552 GCF_001266775.1 Austrofundulus limnaeus | reverse complement strand
GTGTGTGTGTGTGTAAATTGTCAGTGTAATATAGAAAACAGCACAAGGGGCACCACATAAATTCTTGCCTGTTAGCAAAATATCTCATGAACCACTGGATGTATTTCAATGAAACTCCCAGAAGCTATCAATTTTACATCTACCACTCATTAACATTTGAAGTAAACCCAATTGAAGATGTATGCTGCTTCTTTTTAACCTTAGCATTCTCAAAAATAGCTATACCTCAGTGAATTTTACAGGTAAGGAGCTGGGATTTGSTGTGGTATAGCTGACAGTCATTCCCCAACACATATTTAAAGTGATAATTCAAAGCAGATAATGCAACATTACATCACATGTTACATGAGATTGTGATTGATTTTAGTCTCATAATACAARCATGAAAGGTGGTGGGTAATATGCAGTCCTTAAAGGAATACTTGGCCTTTGGCTTTAATGGACCCASTGTGCATTCCCTGTGTTGTTGCATTTCACTTTAAACAACCTAAAGCACTCCTAACATCAGTTTCCTTTTCATAGCTTGAGCTCCTTTTATTTCAGACTTCAATGCACTTTTTGTTTTCACAAAAAAACCAAAGTTTCGACTATGTTTGCTGCATCAGTAGGGAGTCGAGCAGCCACTGGGTATGGAGATGTTGTTCTGGATAATTGGACGTTAAGCACTATAGAAGATTACCAATGCGGTATCCTATTAATCAGATCAATTCCAGTTCTGAGGGGGTTACACTCTCACCTTAGGATGAAGAGAAGTGCTCACAGTTGTGTGTGAGTGTGTTGTTGTTTTTTTTAGCATGCAGTGTGATGGCACTTTCTAAATTTTCACAGCGGGTGTATCAGGAGGAGATCTAAGTTAGGCGCTTTGTATACTGATGCTATATACTGATGCTATCTTGGTGTCTATTTTAATCCAATTAGCACACCTCCTTTCAAACTCCCGTCATCTAAAGGCTGTTTTCTTGTTGATTGTTAATAAAGTTTTTTGATATAAATGTCAGATTTYGTTCATGTTAATCCATTACAAAGCACATGTCTGGTCACATGCCTGACATGTCCTTGCAAGGTGGCAAGACTTGAGCTCACATTGATACAAGTGCATAAAAGTTTTAATGGTTTTTTTTTTTTTTTTGAGTCTCAAAGAGTTTTCTCTGTAAAAGGCTTACTTTGAGCTCCTCAGCCTCAGGGCTGGTAGAATGTGTTCTGACTAACTGGGTCACTTCACAGTGGAATATCCTTCATTTTTATACTTTTTATTCCTTATAAAATTGACGGGGTAGACTTCCCAAATTGACAGAGAATGAGTTGGATTTTACAGTAGCATTTTTTACACTTTTCGATGAGTCTTTTCTGAGATGAGTTTGGCTTATTTGACTGCGGACACCTTTTGGGCCATCTAACTTCATACTTGCTTTAGGACATTGAACTATATGTAGAGTTAACGTAAATATCCTTTTACCAACTCCGCTCTTGCTCACCATCAAAGGAAAAGAGGGAATAACCTGTTAAAAGAATGTCCCAACACAGACGAGCTAMWTCTAATGGCCAGAACTCTGCAGTTTTCACTCATTTACAGGCSAGCGGTCACTCTTTCAGMGATGAGGATGTTCTCATTCTTGATAGGGAGGAACGTTGGTTTGAGAGAGAAGTAAAAGAAGCCATTTTTGTAAAGAAAGACCGTCCATCATTAAACAGAGGTGGAGGCCTCTGTTTTCAGCTGTCCCCCTCCTACAGCGCTGCCATTGGCAGTATCACTCCACCCCCTGTTAACAATAGGTATTAATTAGGTGTGAACGATAGCCATGTGATGTGAGTATGAGTCACCTGTGAACGATGGCCATGTGATGTGAGTATCAGTCACCTGGAGGCAGGACTCAAAAGCCTGAATTTTGCCTGAAACTCAGACTGAAGAAGTCTCTCGGAAGAGAGACGAAACGTTTCATTAAAGAACCCGTCCAGAGGACCTATACAATTTTTTTTCCTTTTAATAACCTGTTTGTTGGTGTGTCCATCTGTCTGTTAGCAAAATATCTCATGAATCACTGAATGAATTTTTCAGAAAGTAATTGGGTTGACATCTGTTTCACTTTTGGACTCAACCCTATTGAAGATGACAGCCACAGCTAAGCAAGTTTGCCCGAATCTGCTGTAGCTTCACCTTATCTCAATGTAAGATGGTCTCAGTCTAAAACTATGGCATGAAAGATGGTGGGCAATATGCATTCTAAAAAAAAGGGTTAGGCCTTTAATTTATTTCATTGCACAGTGTTTTCCTTTTAGATCTGAAGACAAAATATTCTCATTAAAGCTTTTGAGTTAATGGTATTGCGTAACTGTACACTTCTCGTGGCATGGCAGTTATGTCATATAAAGCCGTGAATAATTATCTTTTCGTTTAGAATAAAATGGCAGTATAATCCCTGAGCACATTATGGCACCGTCTGTCAGTCCTAGTGTTAGCTTTTTTTATTTGTTKTTGCCCGGGGTTAACCCCTCTGGCAAAGATTTGGTGCTGATGTGCTTAAGATCACAGGAATTCAGACTTGAGATGTCAGATCATTAAAGGTTATATTTGTGCAGGAATTTGGTATCAAACTTGGATGAGTCTTTGGATGTAAAGAAATTGAGCCCATCAAACACAATTTTTTATAAATTGCCTGAAAACATATGAAGTTTCTTGTATGYAACATGCTCAAATAAAAGAAAAGGTACAAGAGAGTTTAGGCTTTTTTTTGCGAAGACACTTTTGTTCTTTTTTTAAAAATATTTATTCACAACTTTTTGTAAATAAAGAAAAAGTTAACCAGGGTTTGCCAGATGTGGGACGTTTTACTGCCTGTGATGTTTTGCGAAAACAGTTAAATGAAGTCGTTGCGAACCCAGCCCGTCAGAAAAATGATGCAGTTGCTGTTGATTCTGGGTCAGCTCTTTGAAAACTCTGTTTACTATCCCCTTGATATACATGACCTAATGTTGAATTAGTTTTGCCTCACAAGGGAGGAAAATATAAAAAATCACTTTTGATGTGGCTGGCAGCAGAAGTGTCCCAAAAATAGCATCTAACAGTTGGTACAATATATTTAGAATTGTTGCGATTTGTGTTCAACTTCGTCCAGGGTGGTGATTTTTAATGCTTTATTTAAATGATTGCTCTTAGTCTTACTTCAATGTGATGTGTGTGTGTAAGGGAGGTCTGTGCTTTTGATTTTGGATTCACAGCTGCTTCAAAACGTCCAGCGCGAAGCTCAAAACTGGCCAAGATTGTCCCGAATCTTCTTGGAAGGTGAAACCACGTTGACTGCGTCGCCCTCTGAAAGGCTCTTGGATCATGCAGCACAGATGGCAGAAGCTGTGCTGCAGAGGCCTGGTGGGAGTCTTCTGTGCTCAAGTGTTGTTACACGTCCTCGTTTCTCTTTCCAAGTGGGAACCTGTGCGCACGGTTTCGACTTCCAAATAACCAACGTGATTGTCGACTGCTTTCWGTCAGCCAGCTGATGGGACGAGTGCCTGAACGTTTGAAGCCTATAAATAGAAACAAACTGTCGCTGTGGGACATTTGATCTGGTGCATAATGTATTACTACAAGAAGTTTAGCTGGAGCATCTATTTCTGTCTTCGTGAACAGAGACCTTTTTTTTTTCTTTTGAACTACTGCTCATCGTTTCAGCAAAATTTAGGATTTATTAACTGCTGCTTTTTTTTCTTTTATTATTTTGTCTGCACATAAAATGTCAGTCAACACAAACTCTGTTGGTAAAACTATTGGAACAAATGCGGTATATTTAACTTAGGTGTTGTTAGGAACTAAAAGATCTGTGGCCCATGAGAGTTCACCTGCTTTTGCTCCTGATTATTATTTTTTTATTCCATTCTTTTTGAATGTATTTGATGTATTTTAAAAATGTTTTATGTGCAGACCAAGATATTTTTTAAAAGTCTGCAATTTTCAAACCAATAGAAGAGGCTATAATGCTCTTGATTAAAGAGCACAGTCTACTTTGAATTTACCGTATTTTGGAGGATTTCTTTGTACATTATTGATGGCAGAGCCTCTCCATACTGCCTGTGTGATGGAGGAAACTGTAAATATGTCCTGGGTTTTGAAAGATTTCTGTATATTTCCACAGACCCTGCGTGCTAACATGTTTACCTAGTAGGACTGTGTACGATTTAGTTGGCTCAAAGTGTATTAGTGGTGTGATATATATCTTCCTTTCATTGAGCTCTGCTGGTCAGGTCAGATCTATTTTTCTGCCTGCCAAGCTCTTTAAAAGCTCTGTGAAAGCATATTGTGTTCCTATGACAACCGGTAACTATGAGCTGCTGCTGTTCCAGCATCTTTCAGCATCTCTAGTACAATGATGTCTAGTGTTTTTATTTTTTTTTTAATTTATTTATTTTGAAGGTCTCTTTTGATAATGCTTTCTAGCTTTGTCTTCCATCTTCATTGTGTCTTCACAAATAACAAACCTCAAAGTTTTCTGTTTCAGGTACTCTCCTCTTTTGTCTGAATGGTCGGTTTTCGCTCTGAAAAAGCCAAGAAATTATTATTTAGGATCTAATATAAATCTTTTTGTGAACATTACAGTGGCTGTATCTATATTTGGTATTTTGCATTATTTTGTTTGGCTGTTTTTGGCTTTTATAATGTTTTTATTCACATAATCATCCACACAGAAACACATAAAACAACTAAAAATGCTATAGTAACTTTGCCAGATTTGTAAGTGACACTTTAACGCTGCAGTGCAAAAAATATGCATTACAAAAAAACTGAAACTGTGTGGAGCATGCACATAAAGGTTGCTAGGTGCAAAATGTAAACCCAATAAGAAGATGAAACTGTCTTTTGTTAGTTTGGTTAGTGGGGGCTGTCATAATAATGATGATGATGATGATGATGATAATAATACTTCAAGATTTGTTCACTCTGTCACCAGTTTTGGACTCCAGAAATATTGTGGGAGAATGACCAAGGTTAAACAAATCATTAAACATTAATGGGCTTACACAATTTTCTTTAATAATCTTTTCTTCGTTTTATTTGCACCTCCAGCTTTGGAGAGGAAGATGTCACTGCGACAGAGCAGAGATGAGCTCATCAAGAGAGGGGTGCTGAAGGAGATCTTTGAAAAAGGTGAGCTGATACCGCTCCGTAGTTCTAGTCTCATTTAACAAAGCTGGAAGCCATCCCAGTTTTAAACAGAAAAAAAAAAAAAAAAAAACGTGGTGCGTAGAATTTCAAGGTCTAATTATTTATCTTGCTTTTATATCAGTAGTCTCTGAAGTTCATTTTTTTTATGATTTGACACAGTCCAGTTAGAGATAATCTTTCATCACAGGGACTTTTGGAGCGCTCGGTTTAAGTGTATATTTGAGAGATTTTTTTTGCCTCGGGGTGTCGGAGAAAAAGGAAGAAGCTGGCACTTAACAAGTGGAAAGACAAGATAAGAAAACGTGCAATGTTTTTTTTTTACTTTATTTAATAGTGTTACAAATTAAGTCAAAGTGGTAGATGCATGGTTTAAACTGGTTTAAACCAGACCCTATGCCTCAAAATGCTTTTCAGTGAATTCTGTCCACCTTTCACTCAGTTTTACAATGTGCTGTGCACTGAATTAAACAAAATTATTGTCTATAAATCTCTCTGAATCATTTTGTTTAAACCTTAAAAGAAGAAAAAGTATTTTTGTGCGGTTATGTCTGTCTGAGGTATGTTTTTTTCCCCTCCCTCTGCTTTAGCAACGGTTGAATTTCGATCCTCGATGGACGGCAGTGTCTGCACTCAGGAGCCCTCTGTTAAGTCATCTATGGTCTTACCCACCAAGAAATCTGTCACTTATCAGAGTGACCATCAGGATACTCCGGCCAAGCCACCGCTTTATCACAAACAGCCACCTGCTCTGCCTCCAAAACCTTTCTCTAGGATCCCAAACCATAGCACAGGCAAGTTTTTATTTTATTTTTTCCCCCTTTTTTAGATATATATTCCCAAGATCAGCTGCAAACTGCTTCATTATCTGAGTTAGTCAGAAGCAGTTCACAAGCTGTGATTGCTTGTTCTTAATGCACCTGTAATGCCACACGTGTTCAAAGGATTAGTCTTACAAACCCCCCCTGTGGTTAACTCAGCTTTGTGTCATTATCAATCTGTCAGCATCGAGAACCGGCATCACCCTGCCCTAAATCTCACCACTCTACATTGACGTCTCAGTCATTATTGATGAGCTTGTATTTAACTGTTTGCACTGGTTCCAGTAAATGGAAATAATTAATTTTTTTTCCCCTTCCCTTCTTAAATTCCCTMAAGATCCTTGCCATCCTGTGAAGTTGCCCTGCATGCCCGGAGGAAAGCACTCTCCACCCCTGCCTCCCAAGAAAGTGATGATTTGTGTGCCTCCGGGGGGGCTGGACTCCTCCCCGTCGCCGTCGCCGAGTCCCCTCAACACGCTTCCACCAAAGTGCGGCCCTCCGCAGGGCATGCCGCCGCACCACGGCGCGCTGCTGCCCTCTCAGATCAGCGGACTGTCCGGGTTCCACCAGAGCCACGGCCACCCGCTCCAGCTCCAGTACGGCAGCCTGCACGGCCCCAGCCGCATCATCGAGGAGCTCAATAAAACCCTGGCGCTCTCCATGCAGAGGTTTGAAAGGTCAGCGCTCCGTTACTCGTCCGCTGTGTTGGCRGTTTTGTTCAAAAGCGACACAAACGCGACTAATCGTTTCAGAAAAGCCTCGAGTTTTGGCGCACGGCGGCATTCAAGTAGCAACTGACTTTCAAAATATTTTGTGCTTGTTATCGAGGTCGCATCCTGCCCGTTCCGTTGTGCTGCTGCACAGGTCTAAATCGGCACACTGCCTCACAGGGCAGCATGGCCTCATTTTTTGTTTGAGTGAAAGTGTGTATGTGTGGGCAGTGGAGTAGGCGTCCCTCCAGCAGTTGGCCTGACATAACATGACCAGCTGCTCTTGACAAGAGCTGCGTTTTTCTTCATGTTTAGGAGAAAGAGGGACACAGTAGTAGATTGGACATTATATAACCTCTTACATTAGGATCTCTTTTTCAACCAAAGCCATTTGGGCAGGGATAAGGAGGTAATGCTCCTGTCAGAGCTCACAATTAGTCTGAAAGCTTAGACTGGTTGCGTAACCGCGGCTCATCATAAAAGGCTTCAACTGGACTGTTAAAAAAATTATTCTATCAAGAATATTACCAGTGAACCTGTGATACCTCCTAAACATGAAGCTTATTCTTCTTTTCTTTTTCTTTTTTTTTACACTGGTTTAAATGTTGCAGGCTCCATAATCTGGTGCTGYTTTGTTGTGCAGAGAATTGCAGGGTATTGCGTAGGACTGCACTAAATGTGTTTAGTTTGTATTTAGGCTGCCTTATTCATCCGGAGCTGCACAAAACATCTCTCCTTCCTTTGTGCCTGAATTAACAAGCTTCTAAGCTATCGTTGCACATTGTAGCAGAATCGTATTTTATGTTTTAAGTCACTTCCTACATGGTTTGAGAAGATTTGCTGGGATTATTCTATCAATAAAGAACTTTTTAAAATAAAGAATAAATGCAAAATAAATGTTAACAACTTAATGTTTTTTTCCCCTCCACTTCTGTAGCTCTGCTTTGCTTGGTAGCATTCAGTGTGCGCCCCTTGAAAGAAGAGAAGTGCCCTCCGTGATAATTGACTACGAGGATGACAAGGAGAACTTGCCCAACGAGTCTGATTACGAAGATCTGCCAAGCATGTATAAGGACGAGGAAGATGATGAGGATGACGATGACGACGATGAGGATGACGATGACGACGATGAGGATGAC
>NW_013952408.1:2507267-2515567 GCF_001266775.1 Austrofundulus limnaeus | reverse complement strand
GTGTGGGGTGGGGGGGTGTGCTTCGTGATGAGGAAGCTCGGTTTAAAGACACGTCCCAGAGGCGTTTCTGGAACCCACCTGTCGTATTGCATGGCTGCCTAAAAACGCTGCAGCATTTCTCAAACATGCATGAATGAGTCAAAGCAAGGCTTTGGGCATGTTTTTTATGAGAGTATAACATTATAACATGATATAAAACTCAAAAAAGTTGATTTTACATGATATTGCCCCTTTAAAAAGACTTTAAATCATCATCAAAACAAGACAGTTTTTAATAAAACTCTCTAAGAGAACAGTTTAGATTCATAGAATCTTTTTTTATGGCTTTGACATTTACTGAGGTGGTGTAATAATTTGTGTTCCATTCATTATCTACTACTTGTTCCAGAGWTGGGTTGTGGGGGCAGCAGGTTGATCAGGGAGGCTCAGACCTCTCTTTTCCCAGCRACTTCTTCCAGCTCTTCTAGGAAAATTCCAAGGCCAAACAAGAGGCAWAGTCTCTCTAGCGTGTCCTGGGTCTTTCTCGGGATCTCCTCCCAGTTGGACATGCCTGAAGCACCTCTCTAGGGAGGTGTCCAGGAGGCATCATTACTAGACGCCTGAACCACCTTAACTGGTTCCTCTCGGATAACTGAACTTCTCACCCTATCTCTAAGGGAGMGTCCAGCTACTGTGCAGAGAAAACTCATTTCGACCAACTGTATACAGGATGTATCAAAAAAAAGGAAAGCCAACTTAACATTGTCACTGTGGCAAAACTATACATATTACTGCAGAAAGCATAGTTTCACGACAACAAATGCTTTCTGATGATACTTCATTCATGAATTTCCAGTTACGCACAACTGAGCAGCATTGTGTTGAAATTTGGGTCACTTTTTGGAGGTGGCTCACTCTGATATACATCAAAATTAACACGGACTCGTATCTTTTTCTTAGAAATTTTATTCCTACTGTGCATTCAGGACATTTTCAAAACATGTTTCACTTTCTTCACTGTCCAATGCCTTCCACATGTCCCCTTCCCCATCTCAACACATAGTTGAGATGGGGAGGGGGATTACATCAGATTACTTTCGTTGACTTGGAAAGTGAACCACCCCCGAAAAGTGACCCAAATTTCAACAAAATTGCCGAATGCTGCTCATTCGTGCGTAACTGTAAATTCATGAATCTTGGCTGCTGGTTACTTAAAGGGGCAATATCATGTAAAATCAACTTTTTTGGGTTTTATATCATGTTATAATGTTATACTCTCATAAAAACATGCCCAAAGCCTTGATTTGACTCATTCATGCATGTTTGAGAAATCCTGCAGTGTTTTTAGGAAGCCATGCTGAGGAGCAAAACGACAGATGGGGACCAGAAATGCCTTTTGGTACCAGAAACACCCATGGGACGTGTCTTTAAGCCGAGCTTCCTCATCACGGAGCACACCTACACACATAATATTGCCCCTTTAACTCAGAAACACCACAAGCAGGAGGATGCATTGGCAAATACATTTTTTTCAAACTATAAGAATAGTAGAACTAATAAAAACTAAACTAAACTAAAACTAAGCATTAAACAAACAATAAAAACTAATAAAAACTAGCAAATCCACACTAAAAACTAATAAAAACTAACTGAATTCACAGGAAAAAAAGTCCAAACGAAATAAAACTAAACTATAATGAAAAATCAAAACTATTATAACCTTAGTGAGAACTGAAGATCASGGTACATTGAGGCCAACAGGACCACGTCATCTGCAAATAACAGAGCTGGCATCCTGAGTCCACTGAACCGGACAAATCGGGCAGCCCTGGTGTAGTTCAACTCCCCACCCTGAAGGGGTCCAACTTACTGCCTGCAATGCAAACTCTTACACCACTTGTATGAGGACTGAAAGGCCTGTAACAACAAATCCACAGTCTTAAGGGCTCGACACATGGGAGGCGACGTCGCTCTCTCTCCATTCATTTCCTATGGAGCCTGTGCGGTGAGGCGACAATCGCTCGCCCTCCTCCAGCCAAGAGACCGGCAAAAATAGTGCACGTGAGCTTGCGACGCAACATATGAAAGTTGAAAAATGTTCAACTTTTGTCGCTGTCGCTTAGCGTACAACCAGTCAGCGAGGGTTTCATTGACTGACCAATGAGTGGAGAGTATGCTACATACTGCAGTTAGCTAACACTTTCTAACACTGGAAATTTGTTGGCAACAGGGTGAATTTATGGTAAGTTTCTCCTCATAAAATTGTATCTTGGTGTGCATTTGTTTTACAATATCATTAGCATCGCAAGATTTGTTTAGTATACACATCCGTAATGCACACCCCGCTTTTTTGCAAACCACCAATAACCTTTACAAGAGCAGTAGTCAAGAACCAATCAAATTTTGTGAAGACAAGCAACCCGAGAGCGCGACTCGCACCGCTGCTATCGCTTCCCGTGTGTCTGGTTTCACCCTGGCTGCGATGACAGCCGTTAATCGCTGCAGTTTGTCGCTCCCCGTGTGTCGAGCCCATTATACTGATGAAGCACCCCCCACAGTGTACCAGGAGGAACACAGTTGAATGTCTTCTCCAAATCCACAAAACGTWGAATTTCTAACATTTTGTGTTCCCACCAACGTTGTTCCTTTTAATCAGTCAGAGCACATCTGTCATTTCAGGCTTTTGAAAGCTCCTCAGATGTTTTGACAACCCTGTTTCTGTCTTCAGGTACGTTGGCGAAGAAGGTGCTACGAAAAGACTCTCTGGCCATCAAGCTGAGTAACCGTCCGTCCAAGCGAGAGCTGGAGGAAAAAAACATCCTGCCCATGCAGACGGACGAGGAGAGGCTAGAGTCSAGGCAGCAGATAGGCACCAAACTCACAAGGTGAGACGTGCGCAACCCGAACGCGTTTGCATTTCCTGAGTGTTTTCGGCGAACATGATTGATGCTGCTATAATCAGTAAAAAATAAAAAAATAAAAGCAGTAAATGGGGAAACCGAACTGAGCCTCTTGCTTTATGTTGGCCTGATAAAGAATGGTCACTAGCTCCACAATGGATGTTTCTCTTTTAAAATTTCTTCAGTCTCCTTTCTTTCCCGTTTCCTTTTGAGCTTCTGATAAGCACAAAAAGCTTTATCTCGTTAAAGAGTCTGTGAAAATGGAGCTGACCTAATTTCAGTGATGCACCCTCCCTCCCTTCCTCCCTCCCTCCCTTCTCTTGTATCCTCTCTAGCGTTCTCTCACTATCTCGCTCCTCTTTCTTCCGCCCCTCCCTCCGTCGCTCACTGAATCACCACAGCGATGCATGTGGCAAGCYATCTCCGCCCGACTCACCCAGCAGCGTTTTCATCGCGGCGGTTTTCACGTTCACAAACCACGCTGCTGCTGTGTGCAATTCAGGACTAATTTGTGTTCGCATGTTGAGGTCATACTTGAGTTTTTATATAATAAGATCAAACAAAAATAAATAAATATATTAACACCCCAACCCCCCCAGCTGTCTGTTTGGCAGCTGTCTTTTCTTCTCGGCACATCGCTGCRAGCGTTTCACTTTGCCTTGAATATGTGGGGAAACGAAAGCCAGAGTTGGACAGTAAGATATGAGATGTGGTTTGAAAGGATGTGGTATGATAGAAACACACACACACACACATTGGCTCACAAACCAATATTCCCCACTGTGACTGGAACACAGAACATGTTCCCAGAAGGCCTTTCCAAAAAAAGCTTGGCGACAGCGTCCTTTACAAAGGGTCATTAAATGCATATAATCCATTTTTATTTGGTTTTTCTTGCGCCATTGTATCTTGTAAAGTAAAAAGAAATTGKGATTATAACACGCTGAAGAAAACTGAAGCTTTCCCTTAAGGAAAAAAAATKTTTACCTTTCAAAATAAAAGAAAATACTTGAAACACCAGATGAAAAGATGTTTTTCTATAACGTCAGTCAGAAGACAAGTGTCAGCTGATGCTTTGGCAACATTTTTGGTGTCCTCCTCGGAAGCCACTTCATTAAATTCATCATTCAGTTAAAACATTTGCTTGGTTGGGGTGTGGATGCTGTGACAGCAGTAGGCTATCTGTCAGAGTTGTTTCATAGAGGTGCAAGCAGAGAGAAGGGTTTTCTCTGTGCATAGGTGAACCATTAGAGTGAGGAAAAAGGGGGCTCAAACCTGAGAGTGAAACATTTGCATGCAGAACAGTGAATCTGTGAGCGGAGGCTGAATTTTAAGGTGAAGCAGAGCAAAATTGGATTCAAGTAGGGATTTTATTTTATTTAATTATTTTTTTGTGAGGGTAGACTGTTGAAGAAGACTTCTCAAAGTATARCGCTCCATATATTTATAGATAAAGGATGACATAAAAGGACAAAAGGTCATTTTTGAGCAGATAACAGGATGGATTTGAACTGAATTCTGTGATCAAATTTAACAATGAGACTATTRTGTCGTCAGCTGCAAGCATTTCAATTAATCTTTCACGGTTGTATTTATTCTCCTTTTATTTGTGTGTTAACTGCTTCAAAAAACAATTAGATTATTTGTTGGCTGCATCCTCTCAGACGTTTCATAGGAACTCGCTGTCCTTTTCCATATCTTTGTTTGCCTAAATGTTTATTAGATCGGCGATGAAACCTTTCAGTTAGCCCTTTCAAAGTGTCATAATCAGATTTGTGCAACATCACGGGAGAGTCGTATCTGGATTTTCCTTGTTTTTTGCGCACTTTTAATTACTGCAATGAATTGCTGGATGAAAATGGGGACATTGATTCAGTTCATGATTTATGATCCCCGTTTGAGTGACGCTTATGGGAAGTGCACCTGTCAAGATGTCATGAAGCATAAAAGAACTCTATTCCATAGTAATACATTTTATTGTGTGTAGGGGGGACTGAATTGACGTTACTTATATTTAATTCAGCTTGGGACTGCAGACTGCGTCAGTGTTTTACTGCGAACCCCAGTGTCGTCTGATGTAAGCGCTCGTGTTCCATGAGCAAAAAAATGTCAAGATAAATTTCTTGGGGGTTTCTGTCAAACACGAAGGTTCATGCTTGGAWAATATATGGAAGAAAAATAAAATGGATAACAAGCTTGTGTTAAAATTCACTTGCMAATTTTATTATTTTTTTAAATAACACGCTAATGTTGATTAAACGACTTGCCTGTGATTTATCTCCCATTAAAAAAAAAGTAACACTTCCACAGATTTTTCTGTTRTCGATCATAATTTTATGATTTAATTTTTTGTTAAGTCGTATTTTTAAGCCACATAACAATGTTTGCATTCTAAAAGGATGCATTTGTATTTATTTGCTACATGAAGTCGCTCAGGAGATGTTTTTACCGAAAAAGACCTACAAGATCCTCATTTTACTGGAAATAACCCTGAGACGACTGGTGAATTTATGTCTGCCCATGCAAAAATGCTAATGTTCAGCAAAAAATATGCAATTAGCTTGAAGCATACTGTATCTGCCAAAAAAATTCTCTGCACCGTTTCACCAGCATCTTGGCAAAAAATAAGCTGGGCTTGTAAAATGATGCTGTCACCATCAAATTCCCGCTAGCACTTGACTTCAATCGACAGAAAATGAATTTGATCAGATTTTTGAGAGTTTGGCTGTTTATTGTAGGTGAGGCTGTGGTCACTGCAGCCTCAGCTGTCTGCTCTTTGCAGACAGACGTGGGACAGGACATGCTCTTATGTTGCAMCCCATCAGATCAAATGTTTGACGTGTGCATTGTAAGATCCTTAGACTCAATTATCAAAACCTCTTGTCTGTGGTTTTAGACGTTCTCTAGTCTAACCACTTGCGGACATGGCATTTTTCAAATTTTCTGTAAACCTGCCTGCTAAGGACGTAAGTTTACGTCTACCATTGGGTGGGGGTGGGTGGTCGGGGTGAGATTTATGCCTAATTATTTGTTTATTTATTTATTCGTTTATGAAGACTGAAACCCTGTATGTCATTTTCAGCAATTATACTTAAACTTACATGACATCGTAGGTCAAAGTTTTTTTATAGTTATAAACTTTATTCTTTTCATAAAACAAAATTCTATGTACAATAAGAATGAAAATACAAATACAAATAAAATGAAATGAAAGGTGGCAGAGAGCAGAAAAAATCTTATATCTGCCCCTTTTTTCTCAAATGTAGATTAAAACTATAAGGATTTTCAGTTAACAAAACAAAACACAACAAAACGTTGAAAATTTCTAGAACAACAAAGTGAATGTCTTCATATTAAGCCATTTCATATTTTTTAACAGTCCAGTCTTTATCATTCTCTTAAATATGCGTATTGATGTGGCACTTTTAACATTATCTTCTAAATTATTCCTCAGTCTCACTCCTTGGATTGAGGTGCATCGTTCTTTCAAACATGTTCGAAATTTAGGTTTCATGAACATCTCTATTCCCTTAAGATTATAACAGCTTTCTCTCTTTGTAAAATTTATCTGAACATTTAAAGGTAATGCATTTCAGTGTGCTTTATACATAACTAAAAATATATATTATAATCAATGAAATAATTTCAGTTTACAAAATAATATATTAAAGGGGTGAAAGTTGCCTAAAGACAACAAGAGAGTTGCAGCTGTGTACTTAACCAGTTCATTTTTATTGTGTTAGTGCAAATTATGTGATTTTTATTTGGTGGAAAGGCTATAATGACTGGGGTCAACTCCCCACAAGCATGAAACCTGCAGTTCACTGTTTTTTTATCTTTTGATTTTTTTTATTTATTTATTTTTTTTGCTGTGTTGTGCAAAAGCTCCTGAAAAATGTTGCAATAATTGGTCCTAGTCATTTTTTTGGTAACATCACTGAAGTTTTCAAACTATACTGAATAATTATTCCTTCTATCCCATGTTACATGGGGTTTTTTGATAGGATTATTTTTTCACCAGCTAATGAATACATGGCCATTGTTACACGAGAGAGACATTTTCTTTCCTATGTTGCTTTAATGGCGCGTTACTGACCTCTTTCCTTTAACCTGTTGCTGATGGTGGATGCATTTTTCTCAACAGACGCTTGAGTCAAAGACCCACAGCTGAGGAACTAGAACAAAGGAACATCCTCAAACGTAAGTCTCTTTAACTCGTGAATTTAACATCTTCTTGAAGCCGTGAAAGTCAAATATGAAACATTGCCATTTATAAAAACAGACTTTTTGATGTCGCACTCAAGCTATGCGTGCTTTTTGTCATTCAACGCAGTCATTTCAGACATGTCGTCACGAGAATAGCATCCATTTTTTAAAAACATGTATTCCTCCTTGGTCCTGTGAAAACAGGGAGGCAGCAGGGGCTCCCAGAGTCTTTCTGTCCGGAGAGACTTGATTCTTTGCACAAACATACGCAGTATCAGAGAGRAGCAGCTCTGATGCCTGAGACGCTGCAGCTCGCACATCAAAGACTGACTTAGCAGCAGTTCCTGCTTTCCCAGAGGCTCCTGCATGATAGGAGGAGCACAGGAGGAAAGTGCAAATGAGTGATRAGTCTATCACCCATGTGCATACAATATCACGGTGAAGCAAATACAACTTGAGCTTTTAGTAAGGAGACATCTAGAATACAAATTGTAGTAGGAGGAATCCATACTTATTCAGAAAATACAGTTTGACTGAATAAGTTTTGCAAACACAATCRGTGACCCAGTATCGATTCTGTTGACCTTTTTCTTAACTTGCTCTTTTGCGTTTGATACATTTATCCCTGTAATGCGATTGAAATCAGTTTATCACAAATATAAGATGACTTTTTATCCCCTACATAAAGAAAATAATTTATTTTGGTCAATTTAGGTGAATCACCTAATTAGAAACATGAACATAAGTGGCCCGGGAGAACTTGCAAGAAACAAAAGTAGTCGTTCTCCCCTCATAACGAACAGAAAACGCATTAAACCGCCAATCATGGAAACTATTTTAAGCTGTAAAAAGCTCTCCAGTTTAGTGTAAATCTAATGAGCCACATTATGCAAATAGCGTTTATACGCTTTCCACGGTTTCTAAACATTCCAGTGGGGGAAAGGAAAAAAAATCCCGCACGTGCCTGTTCTCACAGTATCCCTTTTTAATCTGCTTGTTTTCTTTACAGCTCGTAACGAGCAGGAGGAACTGGAGGAGAAGAGGGAAATAAAACGCAGGCTGTCACGAAAGGTGAGACCAAAATAACTCCAAAGGTGCAAAACTCGCACTTGCTCTCCGAACACCCTGAGGGCGGGTTGGTCGGGGGGGCTAAATTTGAGGTCAGGATGAACAAACATTGCGACAGTGACTCATTTGTAGTGGAGAGTTTAAATC
>NW_013952408.1:2501312-2506638 GCF_001266775.1 Austrofundulus limnaeus | reverse complement strand
GGTGATACTGATGTCCTTGTTGTCCTTGTTACCTTTAGCACGTCGGTTGCCAGATCCTTCCCCACCCCATGGGGAGGTGTGGATAATGTTTCTGTCACTGTCGTTTAAAGAACAACACTTTTTTTGTTCACCTGCAGACATGGGAAGAAAGAAAAATCATAGTCACTGGATTGCTACCATTTGCAGATGACATATTATACAAATATTTTACAAAGAAACACATTGCCYACCCTCCTGAATTATTGCATTTTTGCAGCTATTTAGACAATAAATCATTTCTTCCTGTCATAGCTATTATTTGCCACGTTAAAGCACAATGTTATTAGAAAATCGTAATCACTGTGCTACGCCGATTTTTTTGATGAAGCTTCGCCGACAATTAAGTTCATTTTGTTTACATCCGAGAGCGTTGTTTATTGATGATAAAACAAGACATGTTGTCTCATTAGGATCATAAGTGATGTTCAGATCTGTAATCAGTGCCTCTAGCTGCAAATTGTGACATTTTATAATCAGCTGTGGAAAAAAAATTGGCCTCAGAGATCTATGTGTGCTCATTTGTAAATGTCTAATACGCTTGAAGAAGTTGTACAAAAACAGAGACGTGACGCTGTTTTCTTGGTGCTTTCTTGGTAAAAATGAATTGGTACCCCACAACCTTCTTTTGCACTTTCTTGATTATATAAAAGAAAATCTCAAGAACTGCGTGCTTTTCTGTGTTTCTATCAATTTAACAGTGTCGTATTTGTCTTCCTGTTCCAGCTGAGCCAAAGGCCGACTGTTGAAGAGCTGAGACAGGCCAAAATTCTCATCAGATTCTGCGACTACGTRGAGGTGTCAGACGCTCAGGACTATGACAGGCGAGCTGATAAGCCCTGGACTCGGCTCACAGCTGCTGATAAGGCCAGTATTATTTTTGACAAATTAAATTAAACTGAGTTCATTTTTTCAAAATGTCTTTAAACACCATTAGATTCTTTTTACTTTTCTATGACGCAACTGAGAACGCAAAAGAGCAGTGATTCAGCAAGAGACGATGCTCTTCGAGTCTTTTGGGGTCTGGGTCCACCCCAGCTGTTTTGTCTCTGTTTGTGAGTAATAACCCCAGAGCAGTGATCTGTATGCCTCTGACGGAGCAGATCTTCTGCCCTTCTCAGCCTGGAACGACTCACGACTCGGAGCTCTCCAGGTCACACCTGAGGAGCCCTGCTGAAAATCRCAAGGACTCGGCGTTAAAATTTGCTCAACAAACTTTCTTGCATAAGGGAATAATTGGACAAGCCGCGCCTCAGGACCTCCCCCAGCTGGGCTCTGCTGACGTTTTTGCCATCCGGCACAAAACTTGGTTCGTTTTGCTGCCATCAGTACTTCCTGCTCGAGGCTGGAGATGTCCCCTTGAGTTTTAGTAAATTGCGAAAGCAGTAGCATCACCTTGCTGGGTTGCTGTCATGCATAATATTTTAAGATGGGATGTAAAGTCCCTTGGAACGCATGTCCTGAAGCCTTCCACGAGTCCAGAACCGACCACTGAGAGGCAATTATTCACGGGGCTTTGTCCCAAAAATGTAATCGTATGCAGCCATTCCATTCATGAAAAACATGCTTGAATTGTTTCTACTGAAATAAATAGAGCACTACAGTATAAGTACTAACTTGTCTGATCACTCCTGTTTGGATTTGGCAGTAACATGTATTTTAAGGGATTTGGTCAGCAATTACCAGGAAGGGTCTGGCTTTAAAATTCATCTCCACGTGTGCTTCTAGTCACCAGTCGAGGCTACATGTCACTTTTCTTCTAAATACAGTCTGCACATAATCACTAAATACTGACAGGACAACAGCCGGTCATAATGGAATCAATGGCTTTAAAGGCACAGTGTGTAGGATTTTGTCAAGTCTTTTAGCCGAAATTGAGATAATCACTAATGACAATAATAAAAAACATGTCTAATCATTGCAGACAAAGACCTTGTTTTATTATTTTTACCTTATAAAAAGCTGTTTATATCTCCATGGTCGCGGGTCGCCACTACAGGCAGCCCCCATCTTGCACCGCCATCTTGTCCACGAAGGCTCATGAAGGACAAACTGCGGTGGCGGCGTCAAAAGCGGTTTTAGTTGTAATACTACAAATGTAATATTTGTTGTCTGTCATTGTAGCTGGGATAATTTTACTTATTAAAGCTCATAATCTTACCACTTGAAACATCACTAGCCCTGAAGCTGCTGGTAGACATCGCGGTTGGAATTATCAAAGGTTTTTGACACCTGAGAGACACCGTAGAAACTCCTTTGTGTTTGGAAGCGGGGGTGGGGGTGGGGGGAGGACTGGGGAGGATGATTCAACCACTCAACCACTAGATGTCGCTGAAAACAACAAATCCTACACACTGTGCCTTTAACGTTATTATCATAAATTCCAGCATTAACACTAAAAACATCTGTGTGAGTCACATTAAAAGCAATACTTTGACAAATATTACAGAATAAATGATGGCTAAAGTGGGAATTTAAAATGTCATAAACGTTTGTGATTTGTGACATTACAGAGCTGTTCATGTGAAACTCTCCTGACCAAAAAAACACCTACTTAATATAATCTTAAATTTATTGCAATGCATTAAAAGCATACCTCTAGACCTTCAGCGTTTTTCAGTCTGTGAACCTGGCAGAGTGAACGCACCAGAGCCCAGAATGGATAAGGGGGCGGGTCCATCTCTCTGAGTGCAAAATGCACGGAGGCTACGAGTGAAGCAGGATTCAGCTGGTGCAGATTCAGAAGAATTCAGTCAGAAGAATTTCTAACTGAAAGCATAATCAGAATATTTTATTGATCCCCGAGGGAAATTACAGCTATTACAGCTGCAAATACATTATTATCCAAAACACAGTACATTATCTAATGCCTTCATTTTCAGTTCGCCACATGTTGGACTCATAATGTTTAAAGACAAAACACCGAAAAACAAGTGTTGAATTTTATTTTATTTTTTGCAAATGAAGAATGGATTTCATGACCCCTGCAGTACCTGTTTGAAGACTTCTGCTCTAGATTTACAAGATGGACCCAAATTCTGGCACCACTTTGGACCATCAAGTCCTTTGTCAGTGTATAGACAAGATAGTTTTCTGTGGCCAAAGGATTCTGGTTTTTTAGACATGAACTGGACCAACTAGAGATGTGACATTTGCGAACGATCCAAATCTTTAGAATGGCTCTACAGCTAACAATAGGAACCTAGCTGCGAACAGTAAAGAGCCCTTCATAGTTTTACAGTTGTACTCCTTGTAATATATTTATTTCGCCTCGCTCTTCCTTTGCTGTTTCACAAGCAGATGGGTGGAGTTCAGCTCAGGGGTAAAGGGGTAAGGGGTTGCGCTTGATAAAACACTTGAATCCGCCCACGTGACATGATGATGTCATCTCTTTTGCCATACATGATGACACATCTAGCTCCGTGATGACATAACTCGTCCAAAATCAATTGGCTGTACTGAACAGCTCAATGAATCTCATCAAGATCTGGATTCCCGCAAAGAACCATCCTTCCCATTTCTAACTATACGTAGTTATGGAAACTAAGCTTCTTACATCAGCAAGGCTGCCTGTGATGGGCTCACATGTGCACGTGTCAAATCCAAAAGCGATTAGGTCTAACGATTATGCAAAATGTTGTCCATCTAATGAAGAGGTTTTACAGGAACAATTCATTTTGTAGACACATGGGTTTGCAGACAGGACTAATGACTCATAAAGGACTGTTTTCTCCATGAAGAATCTGTTTAGATCTTTGTGACTTAATGATAGGAAAAGCACAAACTTTCTACATAATTAGACCAACAGAGAACTGTTTACCGTATTAAGGCTCTTAGTTGCTTTGAGGGGAAATTTTAGATTCTTCAAGTCAGAAGGGAACTCGGCAAAATCATACACGRCCTTGAGATGAGCGTAATTAATGCAAAGGAAAAAAAAAAGGTAAAGTCAGGACTGCAGTTTTGAGTGTTTCAATCTATTTTCTTTTTCCTCTGCAGGCAGCCATCAGGAAAGAACTCAACGATTTCAAGAGCAATGAAATGGAAGTGCACGAGTCAAGTCGTCATTTAACCAGGTAATGAGTAGAAGATTTCATTTGGATGTGACCATGCATGATTAAATGCTTCCATTGCTATTCAAATGTAGTAGGTTTTTGTGCAGTGTTTCACTTTTTTTATTTTTTATTTTCATCCTAACTTTAGGTTTCACAGACCATAGTAGACCACAACTGTCTCCGGACCCAAGCCGTCTGGTCCGCTGAGAACCTTAAGTGCTGGACTGTAAAATGGTGCCCGTCTCTACAAAAAATTTTTAAAAAAGGCCATGGCTTCTGAAATGCCTTTTCAGGACTTACACATCTGAGTCAGTACTACACACAATGCAGTCCCCTGTAGTAGCACAAAACGACTCTAGTTAATTTCCGTCGCCCCTGTAATGAATTCACTCGGCTGTCTCTTAAACCTCTCTGCTGACTGGCTGGTGGTCAGTTCTGTAGAGACCGGACAGTGGAAGAGTTCTGATTGAGACTCGTGGCGCATCGTTTTTTTTTAAATTTATTATTATTATTTTTGGTCCATCAGTAATACCATTGGACTTGGCTCAGTGGACATGTTTTTTGCTCCTTTCTATATCATTATGAGCACCTGGTTCTTTTTGGACAAATCCTGTGCGAGGATGGAGGGTTGATTAGTTCTGAGCCAGGAGCTCCATCTTTAAAGCACCTGCTGGGATTTTACAGACAGCCAAGAAGGAGGGAGGCCTCCAACACTGGAATCATGTGCAATGTCCTTTTTTTTTCTTAGACTATAGCACCCCCTGGAGTTCTCTTTGTGTGATTCATTTGTATTCTCCATCCCTCTCCTTGTACGTGCAATTCAAACTGTACCAGCAATGCTGACATCAAGTTGCTAACTGTGAATTTGAGAGTTTGGATAATCCCTGCGCTCTCTCCAAAATGTACATTTTGTTTATACCGGAGAAGTAAAAGTACGTTTTAAAAGAAGGAGGAAAAAGATAAATTCATGTTTAAAATTGTATTCATGTCTTATGCATTTAACTGTAGAAACTGCAGATCTTTGATATATAATTTTAGAGTGTGCACATTTTATCTGTTATATAATAATTTGTCTCTTTTTTTTTAATCTTGTAGTTAGAGGCATTTGAGTCGTAATCACTCAACTTACATGTGTTTATGCATTCCAAAGTTTTGAACTGTGTTACTTTGAAAGAGAATAAGCGATGCCTCGCTACTCGTGTGTGTGTGTGTGTGTGTGTGTGTGTGTGTGTGTGTGT
>NW_013952408.1:2499481-2501237 GCF_001266775.1 Austrofundulus limnaeus | reverse complement strand
CCCCCCCCCCGTGCATATGTCTGTGTTTCAGTATTTTTCTTTTTCTTTCATGTTTGTTCATTAAGGTTTTATTCTGGAGGGGGCTCGTCCAGCAAATTATTTTTTTTGTGCCTCTGAAGCTTTACCATCACATTCAGACCAGATCTGAGGAAACTTTTCATTAAATGTGGTGCTTTTTTTGTTGTTGTTGTTTTTGTTTAAGATGATGGACACTAACTTTAGTGCAATCCCCTGAGTGTCCATTTGAATGGCTTACATGCTTTGCACTGTTAAATCTTTGGCTTTAATATAATTTTTTTTCCACAAATGTGTAAATTATTGTTGGATTTTTTTTTCTTTTAGCTATAAGCAGCTGACAATGGCTCCCACACCAGTATTTCAGTGCACACGTGCACAGAATGTTTTTATCATTTAGTTTTACTATTTTTAAAGAATGAATGTGAATTTCAGATGAAGAAATGCAGACTTTGGGGTTCTCCTTTTATTCTCAGTGATAAACGACTTTTTTGAAACCTGAGAGAGGAAAAGCAATTTTTTAATGTTTGCTGTGCATGGTTTGTATGTGCCAAAAAAGGGGTGTCATTAGTGTTCTGGTCAGTTTCTCATCAGAATAAGTACAAATAAGGATGAAAAAAAGATTTTTTTTTAAATTGGGTCATCAAATTGCCAAGACATTATGCAGTGTTTTTGTGTTACAACCAATTTCTGTAGGACTCATTGCTTTTTTGTATGGATTCACAAGTTTACTATGAGTTTTTACAAATGATTTTCAGGACATCAGTAACAACCTGAGCAACTGGACTACTAGAATGAGCGTTTTCATTTTGCTGGAATCAGTGAACATGAATTCAGCAATAATCAGTTTCCTGGAACTAGTTGACAAAGCAACTGAAAATGGTCTTTTTGTTTGTTTGTGTAATGCAGATTTCCATGTAAGGAACACATGCCAATTAAAGTCTATTTCTGAATGCATTTCAACTGGACGCAAGACTTATTTTTGAAGAGTTTAACATGTTTGTGTTTTTTGTAAGGCGTCTGCTTTTACTGCAGGGATTGTACATCTTGTGCTTAAAGCTACAAGGCTCTTTGGCAACTTTTCAACTCAACTTACTGGTAATTTCCCAACAGTGATGCAAGCGCAACAAATATTTTACTCATGCTAAAGTTGTTACTGAGTTAATCTGCTGAACCTACAAGCTGTGGAACCACCAGAGACATGGAGGAAGGCCGAATCTTTGGATCTGGAAACAGGAAAAACATGGACTCTCATYGTTTTAATGAGATAACAATTTGGGCAAGTTATGGTTTAAATCAAGACATTACATCACTTTATGTAAATTTTGCTTGTTCATCCATCCCATCAGAGATTTGACTCCATATGTTCCATACAGTTCCTCCTGTAACATTGTGTCTTTTACAATGCCGAAACGTTCCGAGCCAATATAGCCTGACTTTGCAGATGAGGACAGACTCTCCAGTGGGTTGTCAGGCGGCTATAAAAAGATTTAGAGCTAGGTGAAAACTAGCTATGGCTGTGAAAAATGTGCCCTRACTTGGCTGAAGAATGTCAAAGATGGTTAAGGTTAACTTGGGATGTGAAGAGGCATGGTGGACCTGCTGAAACACAGAGGAAAGAGGGAGTCCATGTGTGATGACCCCGGTGATGCAATTATTGCAGCCTCCACATAAGATGATGCAGGGAGCTGCTCATTATCAGCAGGTACAGATAAACACGTCAGCTCATTCATATATATAT
>NW_013952408.1:2497538-2499379 GCF_001266775.1 Austrofundulus limnaeus | reverse complement strand
GGCCAGAGTTGGTGATTGTAAATTCTGATATTTTTTCAAAGTGTTACACCACTACAGACAGTGGCGATGCACACGAGAACCTAAAATCACTGACATTTATTTCTTCAGCTGAGGCATGCCTTGAGCATCATGACTCTGTTTCTTTGGTTCAGTCWAGTGTAAAAATTGTGCAAACATATGAAGAAGAAAAAAGAGGTCTCTCAGAAGTCTTGTACGAAAAGGAGTTGGCAGTTTGAAAAAAATAAAAACAACTGTTTTGAGTTCAATTCAATTCAGTTTATTTATATAGAACCAAATTACAACAATTGTCTCAGGGAAATGTTCCAAAAAATAAATACAAAAATAAAAATCTAAAGAACCCGGCAGATTGTGTTGAATCTTCACTTCTTCACAGTCTGCCATCCTGAGCAGCACAGTGGTGACAGTGGAGAGGAAAAACTTGTTTTTAACAGGAAGAAACCTCCAGCAGAACCAGGCTCAGGACAGGCAGCCATCTGCCTCGACCGGCTGGGTTTGAGGGGACAGGAAAGAGACACAGGCAAACACAGAAGAWCTGGTCCAGGTGTATTTTCCTCTAGAAGAGAGACAAAGAAAACACCTGTTATTGATAAAAGTGATTAAAACAAGCAGAGGAGAGTGATTAAAGACAGAGTGAGGAAATGTGGTCAGTTTGTCCTCCAGCAGTCTAAGTCCTGATACATCTCAGTAATCCAGGGAGAAAATCAAAAAGAAAATATTAARTAGGTCCTCTGGACGGGTCCCTCCTTAACGAAAGGTTTCTTCTCTCCTCCAAGAGACTTCTTCAGTCTGAGGAAATTCAGGTGAACTCAGCCTTAAAGCACTGCCTCCACATTGTGGACAAACAGGTTGTTCACATGCAAAATGGGACCATCAGCCAAACAATAGATTGTTAGTACCTTGATTAACTCTAATTTTTGTAGAGGGTCATGTGCACTATCAACTGACTATTGCTGGGGCCCTGATTCACACCTATTGCTCACAGGGGACTGAGTCATACTTGTAATAACAGCATTATAGGAGGGGGTCAACTGGACCCAAAGGCCTCCATCCCTGTTTAATGATGACTGGTTTGTCTTCAAAAAAAATGGCTTCCTTTCTTTACTCCTCTCTCAAATGACTCAATGGCGAAACGTTTCATYAAAGAAGGACCCATCCAGAGGACCTACTTATTTTTTTTCTTTTTTTTAAGTCTTTAGCATCATAACTAAGAAATAAGTCAGGAAACCTAAGCCTAACTATAGGATTTATCAAAAAAAAAAAAGGGAAGTCTTCAGTCTAATCTTAAAAGCAAACAGAGTGTCAGCCTCAAGGACAGAAACTGGAAGTTGGTTCAACAAGAGAGGAGCTTGAAGCTCTGCCTCCCATTTTACTTTATAAACTCTAGGAAACACAAGTAAACCTGCAGTCTGAAATCCAAGTGCTCTGTTAGTAAAATATGGAACGATAACATTTAATAGAAAATAGAGCTTGGTTAATGAGAGCTTTGTAAGTTAGGAGTATTATTTTAAATTCTATTCTGAATTTGACAGGGAGCCAGTGGAGAGATGCTAAAACTGGATAAATATGATCTATTCTTCCAACTCTCATTAAAACTCAGCATTTTGGATCAACTGAAGGCTTCTTAAAGAGTTTTTTGGATGCCCAGATAATAAGGAATTGCAGTAGTCCAGCCTAGACGTGATAAATACATGGATCAGTTTCTTGCATCATTTTTGGACAAGATTTTTCTAATTTTAATGATCTTACGCAGATGCAATTCTGGTAACATTTTTAGTGTGAGGTTTAAAATACATATCCTTTTTATTTTTTTTTTAAAAAAA
>NW_013952408.1:2490741-2497094 GCF_001266775.1 Austrofundulus limnaeus | reverse complement strand
TATATATATATATACAAAAACAGTACAATAAAAGTTTTGTTTAAAACTACTGTACATGCTACAATCATGGAAAACGTGACAGCAGTGAGGGAAGCAGACGTACTTGGACATTTTATAGGAGCTATGTTTACGCCTCTTGCTTTTTCACCGCCCTGTTGAACAGACTTTCACGAAAAGGATTTTGGGAAATGTAGTTCTGACTACTTGTACACCAGGAGGGAGAACTTGAAACGACACAAGGCCGCTAAATGCATTTCCCACAATGCATCGCGTTGTTGTTAGCTGCCCCATCTTGTGTCTTCCTCATGAATATATATCAGCCAGGATTTGCGTAGGAGGTCGGTCGACGTTCATTTCATATCCGAGTACTGTATTTTTGGGGACGAGCAGCACCGTCACGTCTCCGCCCTGATCTGCCCCTCGGCGCCCAGCCTCCTCTCGGCGAATTTAACCAGTAAAATGTTTTTTTGGAGCAGCGGGGGACACTTCGACAGGGACAAGAAGGCGAGAAGTGAATGACAACTAGAGGGACAACTAAGCTTCGCCACCCAGTTGGCGGACATTTATCACGGTGGGCACGTAAATGCTTTTAAATGTAGAGGTTTTAGGAATAACCAACTGCGCACCGATATTTATTAAGAGTAGGGGGGAGACTTCCCTCGTCGGCAGAGATGGAAAGTCTGCAGGCTGTCGCTGAGGATGGAGCGTCGGATGGAGGCGCGACCAAGTTAATGAAGAAGCCCAGCGGACTGTTCGTCGCCCGGGGGACTCCCGCGGACGGCGGCGGTGGACGGTTGGCACCCTCCAGCGCAGAGGCGAAGAACGGGATTCGCCTCTCTCATTCCGCCTCCATGCCGGGCTCTAGCGCGTCAAACCGAACCGCGGCGTCTAATGGCCGGGGCTCGTCCGGCAACTCCAGCTCCCTCCTGTTGAGACGGCGGCGCTTGAAGAGGAACCTCTCCGCCGCAGCTGCAGCAGCACCCACCGCCACCTCGGCTGTCACCGCCGCCCGCGGCGCGAAGATGAGCTCGGCCCTGTCCTCCGCGTCTCTGCACACCCGGAGTCTGGATCGGAAGACCCTGCTGAAGCACCGACAGAGCGTGCAGCTGCAGTCCGCGGACCGCGAGTGGGTGAGAGCCGACCTCCACCGGGGCTGCGTGCATGTCCACGACAGACTGACGCCGTCGTATCCCAGGCCGGTCCTTTGCACTATGGACACCACCGCCGGCGAGGTGGCGCTCCGACTGAGTAAACTCAGCAGCAAGTCCAGCTCCGTCGTGCGCATTTTTTGTAAAGATAGCTCCAAGACTGACCAAAATGGCAACTGCAACGTGACATATGAATACAACGACAATCCCTGCCAAGCGAAAGAGGACTCGAGTATACAACGCAGCCACCTGACCTCCTTGGAATCAGCAGAATTAAGGGGTCATTCCGGTGACAGATTGAGGCTCCTGCTCATGGAGAACGCAGATGACATGCAAAAGCAACAGGAAGTTGATGAGAAACTTTTCTCTCCAGAGTCAGAGTCACAGGACAACATCACCTGCTCTCTGTCAGACTTCACCTCTAACATGGACACCCCCAACGATGATGACTCGGAGCATAGGAATGGCCTGGACAGCTATGGATTAAATTCTGGCTCAGACGTGGAGAGCAGTGCATTTGATGACCTGAGCTCTGGGGCCCGGCTCAGTGAGCACAGAGACTCTCTGAGCGATGACATGATCCTGGGGACAGAAGCGTCCATCCTCAGCCCCTCGTTTGACAGTGCCACCGAAGGTCATGACATGTATGGAAGCTCTTCGGATGAGCTGGAGCTGGAGTGCTCTATGTCCAGCACAGCCGTGGACCCCCAGCGCCACGCCAATGGCATCGCTGCTGTCACTGCCAACTACAACATGGGACATTTAAACGACATGACACAAGATGTGGGACCAGGTAGCAGACTCGCCACTCACAGCCTGGGCAGCCTGCCTTCCAGCAACAGTGCCAGCTCATTGTCCAGAGTCTGTTCTAAAGTTAATTCACCCGATATCCAAAATCCTGACTGCGGTCAAGGTGCTGTCAAACTCGGACTGCCAGAAAACCAAAATGGAGAGTCTTGTGATTCCAGCCCTATGCTCTATGTTCAGCTTCATGGTGAAGCTGTAAGGCGGCTTAGCCCAGATGAGAGGCCTCTGCAGATTCAGAATGACTTTCTCTTTAAGCTTGGATTTAAGGACCCTTGGAGAGTTCAAGAAGAAGGGCTTAACACAGAAATTGGCTCCTTGTTACGTTTTTATGCAGGTAAACTTAAAAAAAAACTTCTTTGGATCACCTATGATTCATCTTTCTGATCATCTTGTAACATGTTGAAGTAGTTTTTTTTTTAGCTTAATCGATTTAAAGGTTCAACTTTTTAAAGTAGAGTTAATAACATGTTGCAGAACTGTATCAGAGCGAGACAGGGGCTTTGATTCAGGTGTGTAATGTGACATTTATAGAACTAATATAAAAAAATAACTCATTTTGTTTAGATGGGGTGATACATTCTCACAGAAGATGAGCTTGTCCTTTTAATGGTTGTTTCACAAGAGCAATACTGCAGTGCAATTTAGGGAGTTAATATTTAAGATATGCTTGACTGAACCTGCTTTTTATTTATGGTTGCTGTGTTCAATTTTTAACTGCGGTGACATTGAGTGGGATCGTGATCCAGAGGCTGTTAGTACTGGCACAAAACCTACCTTGCCTTAAGGATGCCGTTTAGTTAGTTAATTTATTTATTTTTTATGTCTTTCGGCTTTTAATTGTCTTTATTGGCCCGTGGCAGCACACACTTTGTTCCCAGGGGCATCCGTGACATTGGCACAAAGCATTCACCACAACTTATAGTGCACAAACGTGGGGGCCCTTTCCGGCTTTTGGCCCATTATCATCAAAAAAAAAAAGTTTGAATGCGATTGTGATTGGATAGAGAACAGGGGAGGGAGCAGTATGGCTGGAAGAAGCACAAACCCTCTCTCTGGACTCGGTGGGTTTTGGTCATTGAGATGCTACACAGTGGCTGTCCCATTGGCATCCAGCACAGCTACTGTCACACTAACTGCCTGCCAAGCTGGGTTAATGTGCATCTCCAAAGCTCAGGCAGCCCCTTTCTTCACCAGTGCCTCTGTCTTCATCACTGCTGCTGTAGGAAGTAAAATTAAGTATTGTTATTAAACATTTAAGTGTAGTAAGGGTGTTTGATTTGCACCTGTTGGTATGTGAGAAACTTGCTACTGAGTTTACAAGAAGCTGAAAATGAATACAATCTGTTGTGCTCTTTAAGGACAGGCTTTCTGGAGGTTAGGGCTGTGACTTGTGCTACTAGATAATACTGGAATGACTGTGTTTGATTAAATGTTATTTATAGATATCAGTGATATAATGAGGCAACACATTTTTCTTTTCAAAAAACAACTTGATACATATAACTTACTGAAAAATAAAATCCTGAGCAGCGTTGGCTCAAACAATCCAGTACCTGAAAACAATCTATTTCAGCGAGTAGTTTGGCTGCATGCAGACATTTACAGCACAGCACAATATTTTTTGCAAAATATGCCRGAGAGGTTTTACTGTGAAAGGCAGAAACAAGACAAACTTGCCTCATTTGAAATAAAAACACACAAGTGTACACACACTGAAACCACTTGAGGAAAAGACAAGCGGCCAGAAACACGAGGTCCAAAAGTAAATAAATGACTCAGTCAACCATTGCTGGCCTACACACTTGTTGTATTCCATYCAGTATGACAGCAAAGACTGATGCCTTTATGATTTGTTTGGCCAAGACTATCAGTATTTGTATTGTTGCATTTTTATTTGGTATTTGTACTGTAAATTGAATTAGGTGACAATATTGTGCTGAAGAGTTGCAAGTTTTAATGACTCATGTCATCCCCCTGAAATGCAATAATGTTTTTGCAGATGTGCATGTTCATTTGTAGCATTAGCAGAAGGAAAAAAAAAAAAGGTTGACTTAGAAATATTTTTTTTATATACAGTATGTTCTGCATATAAAACTGATTAACTTTTGGAGTCAACTCCATTCAAGATGGCTGCCACAATTAAGTGACCTTAATGAACACAAAATTGACAACCAGTTTTACAGTGACTGAGCTCAGATTTTGTATAGTAGCTGAGCATTATTGTCAACCCATGCTTTGGGCCCTACACATTATACTTTATTTCTATTAGATAATTATGTCCTACTTTTACAAAATGCTTTGCGATGTCTCATGTTGCACGGCATGGTTACTGCAGATGCCTTGTAGTAATAGATTTACTGTCATCATGCTCAGTAGGTCATAGGAGAAAAAGAAACTGGGTAATTCTCTTTGTTTGCACTAAAAATGCTTCTACCTGCAAGCTGCAGTAACAAATTAACGGATCAGTGCTCGTTTTATATTTTAAAATATCAGAAATTTGCCTGGGATATCATGGTATAATTTCAAAGTTATAACGCCCACGTCTGCTTGAGGTTTTTGCTCCAATGATTTAAGTTAAATGGCATCATATGGCGGGCTGTGTTAAGTGTTCACACTGGGGCTCATGTGGATGGATGTGCATTTAGAGGAGAAAAAAAATGAAATTACATGAGTCTGTGCAGTCAGCTGAGATGTTGCAGTAGCAGCTGCTAAAGGCATGCACGCACACAAAAAAAGCTGTGATGCCTTTCTTACGGCAATGCCTCTACATCCCATGTGAGACGGCTTAACGGCGGTCACCTGAGCTACTCTCCAGCTCTCCCACWGCCAAGAGCACCACTTAAACACCCTAGCTGCAGTCTCCACAAGCCACATGTGTGACAGGACAAAGAAGAACACTTCCACACACACACACAGACATGCCCTATACCGTGAAAGCTGTGCTAATGGCCTTGTGACAAGTCTGTGTGCTCCTCTGCTATTTCCTTATGCGATGGAAGAATGTGAGGAATGTACGCTGGCTCTTCGAAAATGTTAGGCACGTCTGCTGCGCAGGAAGTTGAGGAAGGGGGCTTGCAGGGGTAGGGTTAGTGTGCGGACACATGTTGAGCTGACTTTGGATGGTTTTACTGCACAGAAAGGGGAGAAAGCACCAGTCTCAGCTGACTGTCTGACACAGCTGCCGCAGCTCCGGCCCTCGGCCACTCTAAAGGCCTTTTTTGTCTGCGTAGCTGTGCACGCTGAGCAGCCTTTGATACAAAAAGTCCAACGTCCAAACCGTGCTTTATTGCTTAGTTGCTCAATAAAACAGAAATTTTAAACCCTACTGTAAGCTCGTCAGCAAGGCAGTACTCCGTAATAGACTGTTAATATTGGTGACAGATGAGGCGCTCAGCATGATCAGGCAAACAGGAACAATGATGTGAAGAGGCTGTTAAGTTGAGACGTTGCCATGTTGCATCGTGCCAGATCAACTGGCCTATCCAAAGACCAGTTTGACTTTGAAAGGGTCAGGTCAGGCTTTGAGCAAGCTGCAGCGACTAGATGAGAAAGCACACTTTGCCCCACACACACACATACACATGTACAGAAGGGCGCCCAGATCAAGGGGGCTGCTGTCCTCTTTGACAGGCTGATGAGGGATCCTTTCAGGACTGTTCACACAGGAGTCTCTTGTAATGGCTGGCTGGCCTTTATTAGAAGAGAAGAGAAGCATGTTAAAAGAAATGTATTCATTTTAAAAAATCTATACACAGTACAAACACAATCTGTTGCAGATAAGCACTAAAAGTTACAACTTAGACACAACTTAGTTTTTCAGAAGACTCTGGATTTTAGAGAGGATTTTTCGCTGTGTATTGAGTCACGGCTGTGGTTTAATCACCCATCTTTGAAAATAAATAAATAAATACAGGCTGCATGTTTTCACTGTGGTGAAAGGAGATCCTTAGCTCACAAAGTATTGAAGGCACCCCCTGCTTGGATGGTTGTATTCGTTTACCCAGAGGGAGCTTGTAAATTGCAAAAACAGAAATTATTTTTGCAATTTTACTTTAAGAACAATGCTTCTCCAGTTGCTGGTTTTTTTTTTAGATTGTGTTCAATTCTCTACTAAACATCAGTGCTATTTTAAAGAATAACTTGCTTCTAAACGAAAACAGTTTTTACAATAATGAAATAAATAGCATGAAACAAGTAGTTTTCAAAATGTAAAAAACTTCACATCCTAATTAAGTGCACTACTTGGTTTTACTTGTGATGTATTTCTGTTAATTGCATTTAGAGATTTTTATTTGGTCCAAAAGGTTTCTGTTTTTACGTGGAACCTAATGTCATTGGTAACTTGGGGAAATCTTAGGCAACCTAATTTCACCTATTTATAACCATGGAGGTATTATT
>NW_013952408.1:2469507-2489214 GCF_001266775.1 Austrofundulus limnaeus | reverse complement strand
CAATGAGAAATTGCAAATAAAAAAAACAAATAATATATTTTTATTAGTTTTATTAGTTTAAAGATAATGACCATTGGCTTACATTGGCCTAGAACCCATAAAGGTAGTTTTTCTTTTGTAGATTAAAACCAAGGGCATGCTGCATCCAATTTCCAGTTAATTACCATTGCTGTTGCTAGCTACCAGTGGGGGAACGTAGCAGGAAGAATTGTTCAAAGAGAGCAAAAACGATAATGTGCATCATGACTCAAGCTTTAGAAAAATAAATAAATACGCTCCTGTCGGTAAATATCTATAACTTTGTACAAAAAAATGTTATGAATTGGAGATGTCAACAATTTGTTTCTATAMGTTAGATTTCTTAGAGCACATACCCAGACAATTTTGTTTTTTATTCACTGCTCTAAGCTCATTTCACAACTCCTCAGCTAGTATCTGTAACCTGCATAGCTTCTCTGAACGACGTTATTTTTACAATTCTGTATTGTTCTGTCTATAKTTTGTTCTGCCTGTTTTTCCATTAWAGTTTTGAATTAAGGCATAACTGCCATACAAATGGACAACTCCAAGATATAGCAATTGTTTTTATATTTCACTTATTGTTTTAATTTTAATTTGGTTTTCAAGAAAACTGCAACTTTGAGAACACCRCCTTAATATGACTAGAAAAAAACATCTCAGTAGAGTCACGATCGATAGCTAGCCAGTTGACTTCTACTGAAATAGTTTGAAGAAAATGTTACCGTTTTCAAAAGACAACATTTAAGGTAGTTACATAATTACTCTAAGCTTTGTAGGATCTCTGTTCAGGACTATATCTTTCCTGTCTTACCTCAGAGACTGGTTGAGGAGTCAGCGGCCGGTAGCGTGATGACTTAAAAGGACTCTGCAGGGTTTAAAGGCTTAATGAAGCTCCCAGCTTTCTCCAGCAGCCTCCATGGCAGCTATTAAGCACCGAACCGCTCACTTGGTCTTGTCTGTGCCACGTCACTCCCTCCGTACAGTCAGCGTGCGCCAGATTTCTCCCACACTCTCACTCCAGTTTCTATGAAAATAATTTTCCGAAGCACAAGAACAGGCTGTGCGTATTCTTATCCTTATTGTTTTCTTGTAGTCATGAATAGTTGTGCAGCCCTAGAAAGTGAATACCCTTCTGTTGGTTCACTGTGAGACAAATTTGKTATTCAAATGATGTTTTAATGATATTATGAAATCTAATATTTAAATGCTACTTTTGCTTGGGTTKCTTTTCTAAACTTGGCTAATTATAATATCTCCCTGCAGATCTTGTTGAAATCAGGCTTAAGGCTGCCACATTCACACTTACATCCATGTCAGCTAATGATCTTTCTAAATGGCCTGCTCCAGTCGTTATGTAATTGTCTTAATCAGATTTCTCACATTCCACAGCTGAAGTCTAATCTGCATGTGTCACTGTACCTAGTTGATGTTTATTTGCATGTTTTCTTGAAAAAGAAAGGAAATAATATATCATAAATTCTATGTCTTTTTACATGCAAGTCACAGATGCAATTTTAATTCAACATGGCTACATTTGACTTATGCTTTTGCGGGATTGGTGCATATGAGGATTTCCATATGTGTCCTTTGAGGCTGCCGTTGAGAGGATGGCAGTGTCAGCTTGTTGCAGCTAAAACCAAGTGAACTGTTTGCTGTCTAATGTGAATTGCTTTCATGGCAGACATCTCCTTCCCGTCTCTTCCCTCTCTCGATTTCTTTCCCGATCGATCCCCCCCTGCCTCTCCCGTCGCTATCTTTTCTCGCATCTTGTCCTTCATCACACCATCTGACAGATTCCATTTATCTTCCCACACCTCTAACTTTCTGTTAGCTTTTTCTTTTTGCTTCCTCTTCTTTGAATTACTGGTCACTGATTTTTTTTTCCCCCAAGTACATATGAGCAGCTTTGGTGTTAGCACTGCTTAAAGCACCCAGGTTCACTTCTTTTCAGATGTGCCTGCTTTAAAGTAATGCAGCATTTTAGGTGATGAAGTTGGTTAAAAATTAAATAAAAATGGTCTGCAGTAAAAATCCTCATTGCTTTGTGGCAAGCGACTGAATCCAAGCTCTGTTATGTCAGGCTCAGCAGGCGGCTCTTAGGAAATTTGGAGAGGGGGCTAGGAGGGGCAGTGGCTTTTTCTGCCTTATGGGAGACTCCTGATGTTTCAGCTGTCATATTTCTTCTTGCCGATTGCGTCCCACAAACGCTACGGGGTTGGAGTCACTGGCAGTGGTACCTACCAGTGAAAGCAGCGAAAGGGTTCTGCCTTCAGTTAGGCCGTACAGTGGACAGACTGTCCTCGAGCTGAGAGCCCATCCCAGCTCTGTCTGTATGCATGAGGGAGGATTAGAGGCACGCCAGCAGGGGCTCACTATCCACAGCTTTGATCAGCAGCAGCACAGCCTAATACCAGACAACATCTGCAACTCTCAGCATTAAAGAGGCCCAAAAATTCCGATTAGGGAACATGGGGCCTGCATGCCTGCTAGTGTACTGGATAGACCTGTCAGTTCCTGGATGGGAGATTTTAAGTACCAGTAGTTCAGTGATGCTTACACTGATTTGTGTGAAGCCAGTGTTTCTAGAGAAGTGGTTTGTTGTTTTGTATCTTCACAACAGTTTCAGAGCAATGGTAAATTACTTTATATTTTGGGCTTTTCTTTATGAAATGTCACCAAAACCAAAAAAAGCCATCTTGGAGACAAAAGACAAATGAAATGTGGCGTTTTGAAAATGATAATGCCAGTCTGAATCAAAGTGTTGGGAAATCTTTGTCTCATCTGGTTACAGCATAAATAGTTTGAGCTTGAGTTGTTTTTCCAAAGGCGGAGGTAAAGTAGCTGGTATAAAATGACCTAGTTTAAAGTTCACCCCTCTCAGAAAACGCTGAAGTGCAATAGCAATGTTTCCTTGTTGGCAAGCCAGAATAAGATAAAGGGTTCAAAAGGAACTGACAGCCACATCCCAGTAATGCAGATTTGTGTATTTTATAGCTGCAGGACACTTGGCATGCATTGCATGTTTTGATATCCATTAAAATTCCACCATATATTATTTTCATTATACATTATATATTAAAAGCAAGATCTGCATCCAGTCTTATGTTGAAGCATTTTAGATGAGAATATACTTATTTCTCTGTTTTGGCTCAGTGTTGAGGCAGAGGCATTAAAAAAGTGGCCCAACACAGTTTTATGCTACATCAGTAAGTTGTACCTTCATAATAATACCTTTTTTTTTCAGTCCAAGCAGCCGTTGTGCAACCCACTGTATGCCACCTGCCTATGCAACAATGTTGCAACTACATTTTAAMGACTTATTATTCAGCAACTGCAAACCCAGATTTACTCAAGGAAAAGGGGAAACAAATTCATGATCAGATTCATTAGGTGGCTGAAAACACAACACCAGATGAAAACATTWCCCTGGATTCATTAACAAGTGAGGTATAGTGGCTTAAATAAAAAGACTGTTTTAATTGTAGCTTGGTGTTATAAGTGCCATCATMTTTTGCAGGTTTAAAAATCGGAAGCATCAAACATAAAATACTTCTCCTGTAAGTTATATTATCACATGGTGCTTTTTGTTACAATTTTCTAGTGGGCTTCAAATTTGAACAGATTTGTAAAAAAAAATTTAATTAAACATTAATAATAATAATAAAAACTGCACATACACCAAAAAACAGGCCTGAAAGAGCTTCACAAAAATAAGATTAAAAGCGAGGCCGCTGCCTTGTATTAAATTACACAGGTGTTCCCAATAAGTCAGTGAGTCAGCATGTATAATGTCAATGTGTCATGCTGAAAGCTCACTTTCAGTCCAGTGAGACTCAAAGAGACAACTGTCCTGGTGGCCTCAATCATTAACGTGGCAGGTCTCTTGACGTTAGCTGTGCAGTTTGGAAATTACTTAGCTCAGATGTAAAAAAAATATCTGTCACCTGTTGTACCAGGATGTTATGTATCATTTTCTGTCTGCATGAGCTTCTCCTTCGGACTGTGTTTCATTGAAGCAGGTTTATTCTGTGTTTCCAGCCTGTTCTTCTTGTTTTCTGAATAGAGTTTGCTTTATATTGTAAATGCTGTAGTTCATTTATCACTTTTATATCTTGCTGTGCTTCCTAGTACTTCTGGTTAAAGCCTTTTTCGTTTTCTCACCATCGCTCCCTCGCGCTGCCCCCCCTTCCCACCTCTCCCACAGTGGCACTTTGTTCACATGGCCCCTGCATGTGACACAAAGCTGAGCCAGAACACCCCGGATGCCCGTTTCAGCCCTCCTCTGTTTCAGACCTTGTTAAAATTTAAACAAAAGAAAAGAAAAAGGGGGGGGGCAGTGGTTGGAGCTGTTGCCTTTCAGCGAGAAGGTTGCAGGATCGTCTCCCGGTTTGGGGCCTTTCTGGGTGGAGTTTGCATGTTCTCTACGTGCACACATGGGTTTCCTCCTACATACCAAGTGCTTGCATGTCAGGTTAATTGGTAACTGTAAATTGTCCCTATGTGTGTGTGAGAGTGTGAATGTTTTTTTTTTTTTTTTTTGTTGCTTTTGTCTCCATGTTGTCCTGTGTCGGACTCGAGTGTAGCACACTTCTCAGACTACTGGAGATAGGCACCAGCTCCCCTTGACCCAAAAAAGAGACTTGGGCAAAGAAAATGGATAAAAAAAGGAAAGGGAAGGCGGGAGATCAAAATGTTTCATTCATTCACCTGTTTTGTCCCCGTGCATCATCAGARCACAACACTTTGATTTATTCTGCCTGTTTTTCTCCCTTTGCTCTTCCTGTGTAACACCCCACCACCTCCACCCCCCGCTGCTTTTGATTGTGGCCTTAAACACAAATCCAGGGTTTGATTACATCATACTTTGCATTTTGATGAAGTTACAGAACCCTTAGCTTCCAGTGCTCAATCTCAGTTACACCAGACACATTTTTAGTGCAGTAATAAAAAAAAGCCAAAACAGTAGTCAATATTCTTCTTGCCTAGGCTTTAGTCATATAAAGTAAAGTCTTTACTGTTCATTTTCATCCTTAATGGAAAGCCATTGATTAGCAGCCTTGAATTTAAAGCACGCTGGAACACTTTGGATGTATGCAGTTGCTTTGATGCCAGATTTGGCTAAGCTATAAGAGTCATTTATAGATTCTGGTTGTGAATAGTGCTCAGGGTTAAATACAAGCAACAAATGATCTACTTAAATGTGCCTGTGGTCTGCCCACAGGAAATGTGACACTGAGTGAGGTTCGACTGCCACGAATTAGAGGCTAATCAATCAGGGATACCATGTCTGTTGTCTCTGCCCAGTGCTGATCCAAAGAAAGTTTCCTTCCTTCATGCATGATGCATTATGATGGATGAAACACGAGATCTGTTAACAAGAATCTAGCAACACCATGTGTTGTCGGATGAGTTCATTGACTTGGTTGCAATTTGTTTTCAAAACTGTAATTAAAAATAATAAAAAAAACTTTATTTTCCTCTAAAGCAGGGGTCTGCAACCTTTATAATCAAAAGAGCCATTTCTGCTATTTGGCTCACTAATAGAATGTGTCCAGAGCGGAAAAAACAAGCCACAACTGCGATTATCAACTGGTGGTCCATGGGTCTTTTTGAGGCCTTTTCTGGAACCTTGACGGYCGTGAATTTTATTGTTTACTATTATTTTTACACATCAGGACAAATAATAACGAATTTCAGAAAAACTAGTACAACTGAACTATTCAGACATATTTCTAATTCTTATGTAGTCTTCAAGTTCTTTAAAGGTAATTCTGATGGATTTGAGGGAAAGATCATAGAAAGAAGTTGGATCACTTAAGTACATAACAGGCTAGCATGTTTTACTTAGTATTGATCACATACAGTATTTGCATACAAATTGATTTCTGTTGTGGGTATAAAAAACACACACAAACAAAAAAAATTCTGTTATGTTTGGCCACATTTTCGAAGAGCCACTGCTGAGGGACCAAAGAGCCGCAGGTTGCAGACCCCTGCTCTAAAGCCATTACATGTTATTAGGGTTACGGTGACATAAGAAACAGAACTTCAGCTCAATGATGTATTGTTTTCATGACAGTTAAGTAGCATCTGAAACTTCAGATCTGATCCTAATAAGAACGTCACCTTGATTTCAAATGGCACAAACGCTTCCCTTTTCATATCGTCACACACAAAGCAAAACAAGTTCAGACAGGAGCTTCGGGCAGGATTGAGTTTTTTGTTCACCCAGCACATTATCCATTTCACGTCACACAAGTTTTTCCTATGATTTTACTGCACTGTACACTGTGCTCATATTTACACACTCTCTTGACTCCAACACTTTACTACTTCTGCATCTATGTAAACGTTGCTGCTGCCTACTTAAACCCAAATCCCCTTTCCCTCAGGAATCTGTCTGCTCTGTGATTGGCAGCACATGCCCAGTGTGCATGCAGCACATAAAATCACATCTGCTCACTKTGATCATCACTCTGTCATCTATTCACAACAAAACCATTTTTTTTGTTAATCTCACAACAATGCAAACTATTTAGTTTTCTGTGCTACTATCCTAGTTGGGATCCTACAACCAACTTCAGTGTACAATACTGGAAATTAGTGTGTAATAAAAACAGAGTAGCATTTTGTTTCACTTGCTCTTTGAACTAATGCTGGCACAAGAAAAATGGGATCAAAGAAAGGAAAAAAAAGAGATTCTGACTTTTTGACTTCTTGTCTGACATTGTTTTTACCTTTGATCCGTTGACATGTGACTGCATTGCTTCTGTTTGTTTATTAAAACCTCAGACTTGACTGACTGGCTGACAGGTACACACAAGCATATTAGGCAACTTTTATAACAGCAACGTTGGAAACAGGAAACTGGGTTATTTGGTGGAAGGATAGCAGTTAAATTAGTGTAAGGGTGATCGTAGTCAGGGTTTTTTAGTTGTGTCTCGGGGTGTCAGATCTGATTTACCCATAATTGCTGACAAACTTTTACCAAAGGATGTCAGTAACTTGAACTTTTCCTGATTTAAAATGGATGCAGAATAAAAAGCCTCAGTATTTTGAGCTGCTTTGGGTCTGGTAACCTGAATTATTATTATTTTTTTTTGGTCACAAAAAAACCAATTGCCATACTCACGTTTTACAGCAAACAAGCAAGAAAATAGACCGCATTTGACAATTTTTAGTAAAATTTGCATCACATAATTTTAAACAGCATTCTGAACAATTCAGTTTTGTTACCTCCGCCAAGGGCGAGGTAATGTTTTCGGTCGCGTATGTCTGTCTGTCGGTCAGTCTGGGGACAACATTACTCAAAAACTTGTGGACTGATTGTCATGACATTGGACATTGGATTGGACAGCACGGACTTCAAACTTTATAAAAGTAATGTTAAAACCAGATTTAATGATGAATAATTTTTGCCATAATATGCACATTTACAGAACATTTTGTGACCAGGAAGTGCGTGACTGCACCATGAAACCTATTTTTCCCATTTCCTCAAACACACCACATTTCCAAAACAACCAATCAGTTTCTCGCTACTTGACTTGTAAACAGAGAGCTGCTGGGCCTCAAAGTTTGGAGACGGGGAGCCAGGAAGCACTTCATAAAGAGTCAAACCATTAAAAACTCATACAAGGGGATAAAACAGACATTTTACCTGGTGAAATGTAACTGATGAAAACTTAGGAGCTTAATCCGACCCCAGTTTGGCGATGAATAATGTTGGGTGACGAGTCTGGCTTTTTTTTTTCACATTGGACTCCACCGAGAAGATATTCCGTGCATACTGCCTGCTTAAATGTTCGCAATGTCAGAACTTATTCGGCAAATGTGTTTCCATCTCTGCTTTTGCGCGTTAACTCTTACAGGATGGGGGAAATTGGTCTTGATGGAGGTTTGCACTCTTCGAGTGCTTCTAGTTCCTTATAATTTTAGGATAATAGGACAATTGTGCTGAGCAATATTTCAGAACCAAAGGCTACTTTATATGATCTGTCCCTGCTTTGTTTTTCTTCAGTGGCAGGCTTTATTATTATTGCTCTGGTATAAACAAAAGAAGGGTGACAAATACACACAAAACTAATTAAACACTAATTTTAACATGTTCACAGATTTGTGTATATGCATGTGCTCTCTGCGACAATTGGCTTCAACCTTTTACATCAAACCTTCACTGGCTTACCAATTAGCCATCTCATCTCACCTCTTTAGCCTGGCTATCAGAGGGAGGTGTTGTCAGCCTGCTTCGTATCGCTGCTCTCCTGTCGCTTCTGCTCTCATGTTACACCCTCCCCTGATGTACTTCACAGGAGGGTGGGGGGTGTGACTGAATGCTAGTTGGGTGAGCCTAAATATCTGTGTTTGTGAGGGTGTTATTGTACAGTGCTTAAATGACAATATCTCATTCCTCTCTCTTTCTCACTCACTTTAAACTCCCCCATACAGTATGAGGTGCTGCACTTTATTAAAGCTGTATGCTGAGGAATCCATCCCGCAGACAGGCTGCTGCTGTATACAGGCTATTAGCAACTTCTGAGTGACAGAATGCGGAGGCTGAAGTGACACAGTGACAGTGCTGATGAGCAACCAGTGTCCTGAGTGGAAAGATAATATGCCTGTAGTCTGAAGAACGTCTTGCATAAATTCAAGAACTCTTAAAACAAATATGCAGAATGTTCTTTCCCCCAATTGTTACTTTTTAAAAAATATGTTTCACTATTATTCCCTAAAGTTGTGCCAAATCACTGGACTAAATTGTTTCTTCTCTAGAATGGCAACACAATATTAGGTGCACCACCTTTCTTACCAGAGTATTAGACTAAGATTGACCTATGTTGACAAATTACAAAGTTGTAGACATTCTTATCAAACCTTGAAAATAACTTTATATTATCTCATGCATTAATGCAAAATGGCATGCTGAGTGTATGTGTGAATAACTCAGCTGTAACAACAATACATTTTTGCTTAATATCTGTGAAATTAATTGAAATACAGCCATCTTTGTGTTGGCTATTGTTGATGAGCTGTGGCAACCATCTTGAATTGGATTGGCTCCAAAGGTTAATGAGTTGTAGATATACACTGAATAATTATTTGCTGAAAGTTAAATTGAAATCCATCCAGTGGCTCATGACATTTTGCCAAGTAGATATTCCTGTGGTACATAGGGGGAGTTTCTTGGCTGTGTGGGCAGAGTTTGTCCTAACTGTGATTGGCAGAGTTCTTCAGTGTGGGTGGAGTTTTGCAACATGGGGTTGGGGTTGGGCAATATTCGCAAAAAAATTAATCACGATTAATTGTGTTATTTAGCTGATAATGATTAATTTGACGATTAATCCCCTGGACACCCTTATGTCCTAGTCACATGACCAATTTCATGGGAAAAATTTGCTCTTTGTAAAAATCTTTTCCAAATTGTGTCAAAATTACAGTCTTCAGGCTGTACATAAAATTTTAAATTGTGTTGATAGATAAAATTACAGAACTTTTTTTAAACATGTTTGTCATATTTGAAGCAGAGAGGAGCACCAGGCAGACTGACTGGATAAATCTCCAGTCAGTCTGCTGGCATTAATCGTATTAATCGTCAAGTGCCAAAAAATAATCGATTAATGTTTTTCTGGTGATTAATTGCACACGATACGATTATGCCCAACCCTACATGGGGTAGTTTCTTGGCTGTTTGGGTGAAGTCTCTCCTAACTTTTATTGGCGAAGTTTGGCATGTAGACATGTTTCTTGGGTGTGGGCATAGTTTGGAAAAACTGTGATTGATTGGATTGATTTGTCTTGTGGGACATATTAAAAAAGTAAGTTATGGTAATAGTATAATTATTGTGAACTTTCAAATATAATTTATTGACTTCAAATTTGGTGCGACTAGCACTTTTGCACTTTCCTGTCTTGAGTTAGGACTAATGTTAATATTCATAGTCAAAAATGGTGATCTTTTTCCAGGTTGGGTTTGTTTTAACAAAGCTGAATTGTTACACACCCTCCACATGTAAGGCATAGAAATTGTGTGTGGATATAGCACCTTCCTGTCCTGAATTATGACCAAAATTAATATTAATATTTAAAGTTATAGGAGTTCATCCAACTGAATCATTATGTCTTCTTCAAACCCAAAATAGTCAGTTTAACCAATTATGTCTTTATCAAAGTCTTTCACAAGTTAAACAGGCCAATCATGTCTTTGACAAACTCCACCCACCACCAAGAACCTCCTACTTAGTGACTGCACAGACCCCCTTCTTGATTTTTCTAACAGGCAAAGTGGACTCCGGACAGTTAATGGCAAATTTTAAACAAATATCTTGTACAACCTCTAGCATTCAGAGTATCTTTTCTGAATAATTATCATTTACAACCATGCCAAATTTTAGTTTAATACCTGTAGAATTGACTGAGGTGCAGCCATGTTTTGTGTTTTCTAAGGTCAGTCAGCTGGTTATGGCAGCGGTCTTGTGTTGGATTGACTCCAGAAGTTGATCGGTTGAAGATGTACATCCAGTGATTGCTGTTAGTTCATTTTGGATCCATCCATGCCACAGCACCAAATCCTGCCTTCATGTCTCTGTGAATGTCTGGCAGTTTGTAAAGCCTGATTATGTGTCCTTGTGTGTTAGTGAGAGGGGCTGTTAAAATAAAGGCGAGCGCTGCATCATTCATGAGTGTGTGTCACCCTGTGCCTGGACTGCAGTGACCCAGAGCTGTCAGCAGTGTATCCTTGATCATGATGGCACAGGCTGTGCTGAGGACACACTGCAGGCCTGTGGGTGGGACCGGTGGGTGGGCCGGCCGGCCTGCGGTGAGAAAAGAACATGTGTATGCAAAGAAACCACTATAGTTCATGGTTTACCCATTGGGGTTTTGTCACTGATTTTCATTTTGCTGCTTTCCTTTTTTCTTTCTTCAGGAAACAATATGTTCCTGAGAACACTTGAGTACCTCAATAAAAGGCTAGAGCTTTGTGAGACTATCAGCAAAAAATAAAACAAATAAAACACTAAGATTTTCAATCTAAACCTGAGAAACTAAGGAGAAAATATAGTGTGAATCACAGCTGCGGATACTAAAGCCTGATGCTATGTACTCCAGGGAGTGATTACAGAAGAGGGAGAATGAGCAAGAAAAATTCAACAATTTACTGCGGCTGAGACCTTTTTTGGCCCCTAAAACATTGAAATATGAACGCACAGAGTTAAAAACTTGAGTCCTGACCTGTGTGTGTGTGTGTGTGTGTGTGTGAGAGATAGTAAGAAAGTAAAACAGACATTATATAACCTAACACAGCAGCTCTGATGCTAGTTTAGTAGCACACAGTAACTCGGCTCACACGTGAGCAGGCTTGTACTGTAACTGTGTGAAGGTGAAATCTCTTATTTGTTCCTCGGATGGTCATGACCTGCTGGTATATTAATTCCCTTTCATGCACTAGCCATCAACCTCCACACTAATCAATGAGCTCATTGTGGATTTTAAGGGTATTATAAAGAATTAAAGAGCTGGGTGGAAACCATATCTGTGGCCTTTCTTCGACCAGATATAAAAGCTCAACAGAAGTGGCTTCAAAGACATTTCTGACTTGATAACAAACAGGAACAAAAAAATAAAAGCCTACCATTACTTAAATGGATACATGCTGTACAGTATACTGTATGTGGAGGAATAATGGCATTGTAGCCATTTTGGTCCCAGTTACTGCATATGCAATTTTATTGCAATCTCACACTTAAGATCTCACACTCAGAGTATGGCTTGTGAATGACTCATTTCCTACCATGTTAAATTTTAGTTATAAACATCACAATGAGATTAACTAAGTTGTAGTCTTTTCTGTGTTGACTAATCTCAGTCAGTTGTGGCAGCAATCTGAAATTCTATTAATTCCAAAAATGAATCAGTTGTAGACATACATACAGTGATTACTAGGGATGTCCCGATCCAGCTTATTTGGCTCCCGATACAGTCAGATTTTTTTTATGATTAGACTTTCCGATACCGATCCAATAGCTTTATATCTTTATTTCTTTCCAAGTGACAAGGTTGGTAGTATTAAAGCGAGCCCTGTTGCTCCCACCATGAGAAACACCCAGTTTGCAGATTTTGCAAGATGCAGTTTCAGCCTCATTGTTTTCCATTGAAACGTGTTCCCACACTGTGGACATGGTTGCACACTTGTGTGCGTCTTGACTTCTTAACGGCAGTTATAAAGCAAGATGATGCTGAAAACTGTCGTGAAAACTGAATTGGCCCGATCACATGACAAAATTAGATTCTACCCGATTTTCAAAAAATGGCCATATCTGCCACCGATACTGACACTGAGTACCTGATCGAGACATCCCTAGTGATTACTTTATCAAAGTTTCATTAAAATTTTGCTAGCAGACACAAAGGCTGACACAAACAGTTAATGCCAATGTTTTAAACAAAGATCTGCAATGTGCAGCACGTGTTGTGGATGACCATCAGCTATGACGCCATATTTTAGCACAAAATCTGTAAACACWCGCCCCCACTCACAAACACACACCCAATGAAGAAAAAACACAATTTTCCACCCAAGCAATTACCTAGCCTCTAATGAATTTAAGCCTTCTTATGAAGTTGTGCTTAGTTTTTGTCTTTACTATGCTTTCGAAATAAATGAAACTAATTTTGCTTTTGTTTGGAAAAAAAATTCAACATTGACAAGTCTGTGTGCACGCCTTTTAAAAAGAAGGAAAGAAAAGAATAATCCCAGTGTTTTACAACATGAGTCACTATCATCTGGTTTATTTTATTTTTGGCCATCGCTGATGTCAACAACATCAGTTAAGCCATTATGTTAATTTATGAGATTAGCCTAGAGCTCACTTTGAAATGGCACATCCATCTGTCACTGGAGGCATGAAAACAAACTTTTTGCACACACATAAAATGAAACATAACAAACTGTGCTAATGGTATATAGGTTTCTGCGTGAGTGGGTGCAGTTAAAGGGTTTGCATGTTGTGACACAAGCTGACTAATGTCAAAATGCYTTTCAATACAAGCAGCCTGTTTTAACACAAAAATGAAAATTACATGTTTCTAGCCTTTATTTGAAAAGTTTTAAAATATTTTTATTAGGTTGGAATTATTCAGGTTGCAGGCTCCTGTCAAAATGTCTTGCTCAGATCTCAAACAATTATAATTCTTTTTCTTTTATTTCTTAACTTTTTAAGTCAAAGGATGACAATTMTTTTGTCAGCATTTTAGGAGGTGGGGTGTATTATGTATTTTTCTGGCACGTAGTTCAGTTCTATACCACAACCAAGTAACTATGTCACTTTCAGTTGTTATTAAAATTATATATATAGCAAAAACACATTTTTCTTTGCATCATAGCCTATCTAAACTCTTTGAAATTGGTCTCTGTCTCTTTATAAACACTACTGTTTCTGGCACTCCCACTTCAGCACGCCTTCACAACAATGCTCTGGGGGGAGGGGAGCTCTGTGGGGCAGAAGCTCGGCCGGAGACTGAGCTCCAGGGTGGTGCTTTGTGTAAATGGGTGGTGTTTTGTACCAGAAAACATTCAAGCAGCTCCAAATGGCTACCACAGAAGATTCAAGGATTTCTTAAACATGCATGATTGAATCACTAAGTATGTGCTTCATGAGGGAATGACGTAAAGCTCAAAAACATTTTATTTAGAATAATACCCCCCCCCCTTTAAAGATTTTTGACTTTTGTACAAAACTTTGAAGTTGACCATACATTTGGAGAGAAAAGAGGGAATAATGCAGAACATAACTAAAGTTCAGTTCTGTAGGTAGATTGCAAATGTTGAAAATACAATTATTGTCTGTGTGAATTCATATGTGTCCGATTTACCCCATATTTTGTCTTGTTAGGGCTGATTACATATGGCAGACTTCTTGAATTGGTTTGAGTTTAAAAGTTGATCTGCATGCAGTGATTACTTTCTGAAACTTTATCAAAACTTATTTGTGTGAAATATTTTCCCAACACAACGGGCAAACATTATCATCCTTTTGTCTCCAGCAGCCAATAATAAAACATAAAAAACTGTAGCTAAGTAAGGTTAATGTGTGTGGCCTGATTACAGTTTTCACCTTAATGCCTTTTGAGGTTCAGGCAGTATCATTCTTTCTCCTTTTTAGCATTGTAAACAGAAGGATAGATCTTTATTTCTATAAACTAGCCAGAATCAGTTTTTTTATATATACAAATTTAGCTATGTGTCATTATGGACTCACTGATTCATGTGGGACCACTCTGTACTTTCTCATCCCTTCAATTACAATCAGTTTTACTCCCGTGCATTTAATTAAATTGCAGGATATCCTAATGCAAACAAATGGTATAAAGTGTTTGCATTCTTTCACATGCAAACAAAGAGCTTTAAAACAATCCCCAGAGCTTCTTGTGTGTCTGCGCGAGCTCCGATCAACGGGTCTGTGTGTTCCAGYGCAAGGTTTCATAACACACACTCATTACATAACAGCAGCAGGAAAGGAGATGGGGAGAGAAGGCAGGGGAGAGGGGGATACACACATCCATGTACGTCAGATTCCAGTGGACAGGGAATCACTTGGGAAATTTCTTCTTTTTTTGCACATTGACACCATAAGGTGTGTTTTCAAGGCATCGGTATCAGTTCTTGTTTTAGGGTTGTAGGGTTTATTTTTGTTTTTAAAAACACTGATAAGGATTTACACTTTTAGTAAAGCAGTTGCAGTGACTGACTTTACATGTGTCATGTAGAATTCTGCATTACTATTTCTGTTTCCTGTTTTTTTTTATTCCCACAAAATTTTTGCAATCAAACTATTGCATACTTTGTGCTATTTTGGCTGCTGTGTTAAAACATGCAGCTCATTTAGGAGATGGGTGTGGTGACTTTTAGTATAACTTTTAAAATGTTTGACTTTATTTATGCATATTTCCCTAAATAAATACTTTGAGATTATCTTATTTTCTTAGAAAAAAAAGTTCTCACTGCAATTTGCTTCAACATACTAGCTCTATGTTTGGCTTGGCTTGCTACTTTTGGTTTTAGCCCCTGTTTTGCCAAATATAGCTTTTTGCTAGCCTTAACATTTAAATCTTAGCCTAAAGCTAAGTGTAGCAAAAGGCTAGCTAGTTTTTTTTTCAGTTAGGGTTAGTTGCTGTGTTTAGCTTTAGATAACCTTTTGATATTGTTAGTATTTTGTTAACTTTTCACTATTATTAGGTTTTAGCTAGTAATGGCTATGGTTACAAAGGCCTAGGCCATTGGTGTCCAAAGTCACGTTAGTAGGCCTCTGCAGACCTAAGCACTACTTAGGTTCAGCTGTGTTGAACCAGGGCAGCTTCTAAAACAGGAAGGATACTGGCCCTTGAGGACTGACTTTGGACACCACTGACCTAGGCCTTACCATGATACTGGTATAATTGTTGAAAATATCATGATATAAGTTTTGTGTCATAATGCTCAGCACTACTTAGCAATTTTTAGTCAGTTAGCAGCAGGCATAGGAAATGCAATTGATCTTGCTGGTTTTTAACAACACACAAGTATTTAAAATAATTATTTTGACACATATTCATCATTCAGTAATAAACATTTGTACATTAGCTCCCTATTCACATTATCAAACTTGTGGTTGCATATATTTTTTGCCTGTGTTTTCCTGCTTTGACCGTTAAACACAAAAATGAGTTAAGTTAAAATGATGAGATACGTTTTGCTGCGTGTGAAATTAAGAATTCATGAATATAAAACTAGATATGCAAAAAGACAAAATTTGAGTTGAGAACCACCAGAAATTAAATTAAAAGGATAATTCAGCCGTTAAAGCACTGAATTTTCTTTTTCAGTACACCTCTGCCATTATCCTTCCTATGCTGCCCCTACTGGTCGTTCACAGTAATGTCATGACCTAAAAATAATACTGTACTATACGCTGCCTTTCATAGCAGAGGGCTGTGCAGTCCTTTCTCCCTTGGGCAGAGAGTAATAATGGTGTGATAAGGAAGATAGACCACAAGCTGTGACCTCATTTTGATTCAGGATTTGTTTCACTGGACTGAGAGAGGAAGTTCCATGCTAATGTTGGCATGTGGGTCTGTGTGTGCACGTTCATGTCTTCATCCTTCTTAGTAGCATGCTTTAAAGAGATGAGCTGTCAGGATCTAATCGCCCATCAAACTAATAATTGTCCACTTGATTCCCTGTCTGGGAACAGAGGGCTGCATCATAAACTCATACGGTCCATTGTCTTCCTGAGAATGCTCTTTCATGTTGGATGTTAGCTGGAGGATCATCCTGCTTGTGCTGAACTCTGTTCAATGTCTCGCTGTGGAGATCAGCATGTAAAGCACCAGTGTCGCTCAGCTGCTTCTTAAGGGATTAAAAGCACTCTTCATCTCACTTGTGATAACACAATGAAAGCACACCTGATCGTGACTGACTGTTAAAATGGAATAATCAGAGGAAAGACTCTAAAGTGGATAATTTATGCATACTGATCTAACACCATCCAAACAAACACAGATAAATGCCTTTTACCTTTTATTGATTTTGGTATTAACATTTTTWAAAAAAACATTATTTTAAAAGGTTTTTTGAAAATAAAAACATGGGTTCTTTGTGGTTTTTTATTTGGATTGCATCTAAAAGATGTGATTGCAAATTATGCAGTTGTGAAAAGGAAAATGTCTCTTACTGAGAGCTGTGTGAGCGTGTGTCATAATGAAACAATAGCATTGTTGCTTGATATGCCCATCTTTGCCTTGACATGACAGCAGCTAAAACGGAGTGTTTCACAGACAGAAACTGACAATAGGGAGCTACAAAAATATAATACACAAGCGGAATATTTTCTCTAACATGAAAGCACATGAAATTCCTGTCCAAAATATGACTGACCTAGTGAATGAGAACCATGCAGAATGTTTGATGTTTAGGTTTGTCTATTTGTCATGCTAACCTTTGTCCTTATCAACCACAATGAAAGCAGAGGTAGAATATCTCGTAATGTTTCAGAATAGTCTCAAGTTGTTGAACATCAAACCTAAAGTAATATCAGTCTCACCACTTTGTGTTCTGCACATTTTTGACACAAAAAAATGCTATTTAAACACTCTCCAGATTGGCCTTGAATGGTATTTTGACGACTGAACATTTTGTTGAACTCACCCTTTCCGGTAGTCACAATATTAAAATGCATTTTAAAATTCCTAAGCAACACTACAGCTTGCACATATATGCAGAGCACAAGCCAAAGTAAGAACATCCTGATACATGGGTAATAAATGTTTTGTGCAAATGTGGTGTCACAGTTTGATAATGCAGGAACATTTCACTTATTTCCCATGCAAATGTGCCTCAGCTCCTTATCATTTTTACACAAAGTACGGCTTGAAACATCTCACACATCAGCACATCCTCTGTCCCTAAGGGCTGAGACAGCCCTCTCTAACTCCATTGACCTGTTTGTGTGGGAACATCTGTGGATTTTTAAAGAGACCTTGTAGGATTAAAGATCACTAATTTCAGAAACTGTACTTTTATTGTGTTTAAGACGCTTCTAAGAGACACATTTTTGTGTCATTCCCACACATCCTCGGTTAAGCTTGTACATCTTAAAGGTGCAGAAGGAAAAAAAATGTGGAGCACTCTAGCTGAGTGCAGGGAGTAGCCTGTCATCCGTGATAGCCTTTGCCACCTTCGAGCAAGGCCTGTCAACCACTGCCAGGCAGATGGCCCAGCACGGCCTGTCACTTTGAATTTACGCAATCACCTCAAATCAAACGCAGAAACAATCCTAGAGAATACGGAGCAATAAAGTACGAAATAAAGGAATGACACAGTCCAGGAAGCATGTCCTTTATTTGCCTACAAACACTCGGAGGAAAGAAAATTCATTTTGACATGGCTTGTGCATGTTCGTATATATTTAAATCAGAAGGACTGAGCAGGTGCTTGTGTCCCAGTAGGCCCAAGTCTTACTTCTTTGTCCAAATTCTTTATCCAACATCTGTCCTCAACTGTACTTTGCATGTTATGCAAGTTGCCTTATTTTTCTCCAACTATGCATTACCTGCTATTAATCTCAAACATTATTGCCTGCTGTTAAAAAAGGAAGATGGATGATGATATTTTTGTCCATGTCTGTTTATGTAGTCGTGTGCCAAAATATCTCATGATCTGGACAAATTGTAATAAGACTAGGGTTGCACGATATATCGGTATTGATAGCGGTATCGGACGATATTGGTCTTTTTTAGAATATCGGTATCGGTCCGATATGTAAAACGGGGCCAATATTAATGTCCAATATTGATTTCCCACTTTTTAGCTTCGTGTTAGTGTTTTGGGAGGTGAGACGGTAGGTTGAGCGGCATCTGTTTGATCACGATAGTGATATTGATGCTGCACAGCCAGGAATAACTGAAGTAGAGAGCCATGTCAGAGGTCTGGTTGTTTATTTACAGTATCAAAAAAAGACCGAAGTGTGTTTTTACGTATATGTATAATATAATTTGTATGTTTGTGTAATATCGTTAAATATCGGTTATCGGCCATAACACCAATAATTATATCTGATATCAATATCAGCTGAAATTTTCATATCGGTGCATCCCTAAACAAGATTTACTAAAAGTAATCATTGAAAATACATCTATAGCTTGACTTTTGGAGTGAACTAAATCCAAGATGGCTGTCATGGCCAACTGAAACACCACTCAATTGATTTTACAGGCATAAGGCAAAAAATTTGGTGTGGTAGTMGTAAATAGGTATAATTTGGTCAAGTTTGATGGAAGCTCATTCACAACAAATACTGTGAGAGYATGACGTCCTGCGATGTTGCATAAAAATATGCATAACATTATTTTCAAAGTTTGACCAAAACAGCTGAAGCTTCATAATTTTCTCAACTCCAAACAATTTTAGCCTAAAAGTCTGATATGAGAATGCAAGCAACATGCCTTCCTTCAAGGAATGGTAGTCCTTTTAATTTGATCTGTCTTTGTGCTTTGTGAAACGGATGTTGAAGATCCAAAAGCTTAATCCGAGCTTAAAAGAATTTCTAAGTTATTGTCTTGACATCATGCACATCTGCCACCATCTATAGAGGAAACGACGTCTCTGTGTGTTTGTGTTCTATTGTGACTTATGTCCTACGGAACAACATGCCCAGTCCTGAAGAGGAGGTGCGCTCACGTCAGGCTGCATTTAGCAAGGGCACGAGTCTGATTATCTTTATGAAAATACACAGAGTAGCAGCTGTTGCACATGTGCATGCTCTTTTGTCACTTACACAGCAAAGTGCCACTGTAGAGTTTGGCATTCAGAGGGTTTCTATTATGCCAGATTTTATTTAATTTTTTGAAGGCTGTGTAAGGGTGAACATGAATTTGAAAAAGTTATTTATTGGTCATATTACATGGACTCCGCTAGAAGCCTAGATAAATAAGCTTGTTCTGAATGTAAACTACATGTTCTATATTTTGGACACTGACTAATGCTAGTTTTTGATAACTGAAATAATCTTCAAATTGGTTAACTTGTCAGCCAAAAAATAAAGCTAAAAAGTTAAAGTTTAGCCACATGTGCATTTTTCAACAGCACATTTTACATTACAGTTGTGGTCAAAAGTTTACATACACTTGTAAAAAAACATAATGTTATGGCTGTCT
>NW_013952408.1:2468020-2469497 GCF_001266775.1 Austrofundulus limnaeus | reverse complement strand
GTGTGTGTGTGTGTGTGTGTGTTAGCAGAGGGGATGCATAGAAACTGGAGCCCAATGTGGAAGGGAAGCCGTCATTTCCTCAACCTCGGGGAAAGGAAGGAAACTATCTTTAGTTACAAACACACACACACACGCACACACTGTACTCTTGCTCCTTGATACTGTAGGTCTAGGAATAGACTGGCTTCTGCACATGAGTACTCCCACCTTGCAGGCTCTAACTATTTTTAAGCTCACATCTTCTGCATTCCCCGTAGATTATGGGATGACTGACCACCATGACTAACATTACTGCTGCTCAAAATATGTCCAGCGTAGGTGGCCTATGGTTTATACATTTGGAATGTGTCTCATAATTTCTCATATCCATACCACAGGGTTACTGAGAGATCCTGCAGCTCTTTGGCCCTCTCCTAGTGAACAGTATGGGATTCCCTCTTTTTTCTTTTTTTGTATTACTGTTTCCTCCTTTTTGTGTTCCCACGACCATACTGAAAAGTATGTCTGCACAGTTGTCCCACATCCAGATAGTTGTGAGATCCAACATCCACAAAGGAGCGGTTCCTTTTAAGCCTTTTTTTTTTTTTATTGTTTTGTATTTTTTTGGTCCATCAACATTTTAAAGGATGGTGGAGGCAGCATTTAGATGGATACACACAATTACTGTCATTGTAATAGTGTCTGAATGTGTGGGTGTGAGGAGAAGAGGTGTGTGTGTATGTACAGTATATTTGCTTGTGTGGGAGAGAGAGGGCTCCAACAAAAGGCCTAAAAATAGTAGGAATGTGCCCATGTGACATATTGAGGCTAAAAGCTTGTGAATAATTTGCCTAATGCAACACATTCCCGCTTCCTAAKATCTGTCGTGCAAATGTGCTCCTGCTGGTAACCTATGGCATCCAGCAACTTGGGGGAGGGAAGAGGGGGAACAGTCTGTTCTGTTACCCCAGTGGCAGATCTAGAAAATTTTCCATGGGGGGGGGGGGCAAAAACTCTAGGCAGATGGCAATCACTGAAGTCCTGTACGTAAGAAATTTCCTATATCTAATTAGTCAACAAAACATCCATAAAAAGACTTTGAAACACTATTTATTGTCCTTTTTCTCTTCTAAGAAACAAATATATACATACTGTACGTACGTACGTACGTACATACTGTACATATACATACACACATACTTATTTTATTTTATTTAACTAAAATTAGAACATGAATTGACTATATTCATTAAGTCTGGAAATCTAACTTCATCACACACATATAGACTTGTACAGATAATGTGTTATTCATTGAAACATCTAATATACAGTATTTGTACTACATAGCAGGTGGTCCAGCTGGAATATAGGCTGGATTCTCTGACTCTGTGCCTTCTTTCTCTCCTTCAGTTTCCTCTGCACTCTCTTCTCTCTCTCTCTCTCTCTCTCTCTCTCTCTCTCTCTCTCTCTCTCTCTCTCTCTCTCTCTCTCTCTCTCT
>NW_013952408.1:2460689-2466541 GCF_001266775.1 Austrofundulus limnaeus | reverse complement strand
AAAAAATCGATACAGGGCTTTAGAATATCGATACAGTATCGGGAAATGAAATATCGCGATATTTCAGTGTATCTATATTTTCTTACACCCCTAGTGAACGTTGGACACTTTAGCAGATATTTCATTCATTGCAAACTTAGCTTTACTGTTGTGTGTTAAAACATCAGCTAGAGAAACTTACTTTAACTGCAGAAAGTTGGAAGTTCAGTGACACCACTCTGCAGCAGACAGACTGCCTCGTCAATGTGACACATGTTCCGCCAGCGGATCGACAGGCGGGATTTGGAGCAGGGCCCTAACTAAGCTTTTCAGGGCCTCAGATTATATTTAAAATTATATATTTTTGGTAAATAAATGCTTATTTTAAAGGTTGTAATGGGCTTCTGGACTAAAAAACATTTATTAATTACAAATATTTTAGCAACATAAAAGTAAGGGGGCAGCTGGGGGGGCAAGGCTCTACAACAGGGGAGCAGTCCCCCCTGTAGATCCGCCCCTGGTTACCCCCATTCGTGTAGTGTGTTTGTTAGGGAGATAGCACATGGATTTGCATGGCATTTTGTGGTCAGATAACTCTTCTTGATAATGTTTAGAGTTTTATCAGAACTAATCATTTGCCTAAACGAAGAAAACATTAAGTGCAAGTTGGGGCATTAGTTATGGGGCAGCTGTGGCAGAGTGGTTAGGGGAGTCGTCCTGGAGCCTGAAGGTCACCGGTTTGATCCCCCCTTCCAGCCGTCTCAGTTGTTGTGTTCTTGGGCAAGATACTTCACCCCTAATGCCTCTGATGTGTGTCCCGTCAGTGTATGAATGTGATTGGCACTGATTAGTCTCCATAGTTGATTGTTCATGTTAGCTTTGTAGGAGATCTGGTAGAGTGCTGTGTGAATGGGTGAACGAGGACACAGATTGTAGTATGAAACGCTTTGTATTATGAAGTGCTTTGAGTATCCTGGTTGGGTAGAAAGGCGCTATGTAAGTACAGTCCATTTACCATTTAGTTTTATTTTCTGTTGCAAGTGAAATTTGAAGGGAAACTTGTGAGGGTGGCAATTTTTCTGTGCTTAGTTTATTTGTTTCTTTTAAAATTCACTTCCTCATTTAATAATATTTACTTCTTTGTGTTGACAGATGTACCTCAATGAGTCACATTTTAGGAGCTAAAAATGGAAGCTGATGATGGTTAGGTTTGTAAAATAGCTTCTGTAGCTGTTAGTGTGTACTTCTTGGTGCATATGTTATTTCAGCGTTTTCCATTTCCTAAGATGAATAAAATGAAAGTACCATAGATAGATTGTGACAATTTAATGGCTGCCATTTGAAAGTTGAAAAGTTGTCTTACATCATCAATGTGTTTATACACTGCTCAAAAAAATAAAGGGAACACTTACACAACGCACGCTAACTCCCGATCTTAATCAATGAAATATTCGCATTGAGTACTTTGTTCTGTACAGAGTTGAATGTGCTTCACAAAAGTTTGATTTACTTGGACTTAGCGTGCGTTGTTTAAGTGTTCCCTTTATTTTTTTTGAGCAGTAGTGTTCCCTTTATTTTTTTGAGCAGTGTATATAAAATATTCAATCTTTCTCAAAAAGTAGCGATTAATAGTAGGGGGGGGAGGGGGGATATTTTCCAGCCAGCACCTTTGCTTCTGTGTAAACGTCATAATAACACAAATACCCAGTCCTTTATTGCTTTTTTTCTCAAGTAGATGGTGGTAATAAAGTCTCTTTAAAAAGAGATGAAAACCTGCGGTTTCATTTGCTTTCTGCACACTTGACTTGTTCCAGAAGACCAGTAAATGAGTGTGGAGATTAACAGTAGAACGGAGGAGGACTGCAGTTTTATGAAAGCAATTTAGGCAAAAAAGAACAGATAGTTCTTTCATTTTAGTTGCATACTGAGATGATTTTGCTAACAGGCTCTTTTTCATATTATAGCTCATAAATTCATCCAAGTTTACTTATATATAGATTACGATGACTTCTGCATTGACTGAGGCCAAACGCAAAAGCAAAGCAACAAAACATGGCAGCAGAAAAAGTGCTTTCAGTCTGTTTATTTGAAATATGATGATACAGGCTGTTTTAAATATTTAAATGTTTATGGACCATTTTAACTTTGGGATCATCCTCACATGGTCTGAAAGGTGAAGGCATTATGAAAATGGTTTTGCTCATGACTGTGTTGTGTTCAGGTGTCTATCTCAAAATATCTCATGAACTGCGAAACAAATTTTGATGAAACTATGAGAAAGTTATTTGATACAAGAAAGCAGCTACAACTCTAACACAGTCAGTTTTGAAGATAATGACCTGAATTTTGGTATGATAGTAGCTTTGACTAATCCCCAACTTGTTATAGGTAATCCAATCCAAGATGGGTACCACAGGTTTTCAAACTTAGCCAACATACAAATGTGTATAGTGTCAATTTTACAGATCGTGAGCAAAAATTTGATGTGGTTGAAGTTAGGAGTCATATGCATCATGTACTCTTAGCCAAACATCTCGTAAAATTCCCTGATTATGCCAAGTGTTATTATATTGGACCAAAACCATTACAACTTTGTATTTTCTCAGCGTAATTTGAACCTTGCCTTAAAAGCGTGGGATATTAGGCTAAGTCAACTTTTTTGAGGTTTATATCATGTTATATGGTCATTTCCGCATCAAAAACATACCCAGCTTTGACTCATTCATGCATTTTTGAGAAATCTTTGAATCTCCTGGTAGCCATCTGAAGCTGTCTTGCTCGTACAAAGCACCACCTATTTAACCAAAGCTCCTCCCTGGAGCTCAGTCCCCAGCCAAGCTCCTGCCCCAYTAAGTACTTCTCTCCCACACAGCTCCACCAGACTAGCAAAACTTATCTAAAAGATGGTGGATGTTCATGATTTCATTGCAAAATATTAGCTTCATACTGATCTATATTATGCTTTCTTTGCAAAAAGTAACTTAGCATTGACGTGTATGTATGAGAGGATGACTGGGAGATGTGTTATCAAGCTGAAATTTCGCTCTGGTTCTTCAGAAAGCATACTTTTCAGATTTGTCGTGGAATCATTCGAGTAAGGTTCAACTGTATCCAGAGTTGCCATTTTCCATGACCAATATTATACAATGTTACTTCTTTTTACAACAAATTACAACGCTCCCGGAAAGCTTGTAAATGGCATAAGGCGTTGTTGTGAAGATGTGCTGAAGTGGGAGTGTTGGAAATGGTAGGAGGTTCTTAAAGAGACAGAGTCCAATAGGGCTGCCACGATTAGTCGATTATTCGACGAATCATCGATTATTAAAATAATCGATGACTAATTTAATAATCGATTAATCGTTTTCTTTTTTTTTTTTGTTCTTTACTTTCTTTTTCTCTCCAAACTGCTTTGACACCTTCCACTGCCACATCTGCCTTTCTGTCCTTGACACACATGCACAGTAGAGGTAACTGAGGTAGGTCGTGGACGTCACAAGACATTATACAGACAGGCTCTGGTATCATGGCTACCTGACAACGGAGCTCAAAATGTGGGATCATTTTAAGAAAATGAAAGAGAAACCTGTGTAATGTAATATCTGCAAGGCAGAACTTGTCTTCCACAGCTATTGTTTTTAGTTAGCATATAGCTAAAATCTAACGATGGTTATATAATAACAGCTGCATTCTGACACGATAAGATGTATGTTTTATATTCAATTAACATATGATCCGATTAGTCGACTAATCAAAAAAATAATAATCTGTGGTTAATCGATAATAAAAATAATCATTTGTGGCAGCCCTAGAGTCCAATAACAAGGTGCTTGCATAATGGCTATGATATGAAGTCAAATTTATTTTTCATTCACAGCATTTTCACAACAACTGAATGTAACATAGTTACATGATTGTGATATACATAATACCCTTTTAATTCTGTAGCATACCATAATCTAGCTTTCAATGAATGCTAGGATTTATTTAGTCTTTTTTTTATTTTATCGGGAATAAAAGGCCCTGCGATGGACTTGCGACCTGTCCAGGGTGTACCCCGCCCCTTGCACTGTGACTGCTGGATATGGGCACCAGTGACCCACACAACCCTGAAAAGGAAGAAGCGTGTACAGAAAATGGATGGATGGATGGATGGATGGATGGATGGATGGATGGATGGGAATAAAAGCCAACTGTGGGTTGCAGTATTATTTAATTCAAGCAGTTTGTTTAGTTTGATGTGCTTTTCTCTAATCTGTAAATTTATATTCAGCTGCCAATCTGTGAGAAAGTTGCATCTTTGTACAATTCAGAAACTTGTATTTGTGCTGGTTTGTTTGCCTTCTTTGTTATGCTGAAACTTACAAAGCAAGCTTACCACTGTGCATAAGCATCAATATTTACCAAAAGGTTTTCAGGCCACATGCTCAGCATTTTGTCAAGTATTCTTTTGTAAAATAACTGAATCTGCTGGAAATACAAAATAGGTTTTGTGCAAACAAATAGAGGGATCAAGGCTTTATCGCTGTTTGTGCTAGAACCTTCTTAGTCTAAAAAGTATTTCTTTTTAAAAGTGTATTCATTAAATGATCTACGGTTTAAGCAGACATCAGCTCATACAAAATCTAATTAGAATGTTTTTTAAACCCTGTGTTTGTGTTGGAGGAAGTTTTGCTCTCGGTTCACTACCACGCTTAATTATTTGCCTTACAGTTGTCACGTGATAGACCGGATTATAAAATGCTGCTACGAGAGTGAATGCAAGTTCGCACTTGCTCTTTCACCCTTTCTCTACCATCGCTTTTAGGGTGAAGCGAAGTTGACGATGTAAGAAAGACAATCCAGTTTACTGTAAACCCCCATAATGAGAGCTATAAATAGTTTTTCGTTTTCATCAAACTGATAAACGTCCCACAGCATGGCGTGATAAACTCAGCTGTAAAGCAGTGAGGTTAAGCAAGCTGCAAACACTGAACACCTATAGATAGAAGAGGGAAATTGAAAGGGAAGCAGGCAGACAGATAGAGGTGGGGGGGAATGATGGAGGGGAGGAGGACAGTTAGTGCCAGCCCCAGGAAGTTTATGCGGAGGTGGAGGTAGTCAGAGAGCAGTTGGACGTTTCGACAGAATGATAACAGGCTGGCTGACAGAATGCCTGATAAGCAGCCTGAATGTCAGGTTTTTGGTGGGGTGGCAGTGAAGTGGGTGAACCAGTCTAAGGGGACAGACAGATGTGTAAAACTGGAGAAAAGGTGTGCAGAATTTATAAGATTATAACTTTCAAAACATACCTGGAATTAAATGTAAAGCTTCCCTTATGCAGGCCGTCTGGGACTGAATGCAAATCTGGGATGGTGTATTTCATCTGTTCATTAGAACATCTATGGGCTGACATTTTATCTGATGGCAAATGTTCCTCATGCCATTCTTCTATTATGGTGGCGTGTTAGTTTGAACTGGGGTTGGGCATAATCGTATCGTGTGCAGTTAATCATCAGAAAAATATTAATCGATTATTTTTTTGCCACTTGACGATTAATACGATTAATGCCACCAGGCAATCAGTCTGACTGGTGCTGCTCTCTGCTTCAAATACTGTATGATGAACATTAAAAAAAAGGTTCTGTAATTTATATATCTATCAACACAATTAAAAATTTGATGAATAGCCTGAAGTCTGTAATTTTGACACAATTTGGAACAGATTTTTATGAAGAGGAAAGCTTTCCCGCTAATTTTTTTGACAATATTTATTCATTTAATTTAAAAACAAACAAATTCACATGCAAAAAATATACATATCAAATAAAAATGAAACATAGCAGAAAGAAGAAAAAATCTTGTATCTGCCCCTGTTTAAATGTATAATATATATA
>NW_013952408.1:2445530-2459007 GCF_001266775.1 Austrofundulus limnaeus | reverse complement strand
TATATATATACTGTATTAACTATAATAATAATAATAGTAAATTGGTCATGTGACTACAGGACATAAATAAGGGTGTCCAGGGAGTCCGGGGGATTAATCGTCAAATTTAATCATTATCGGCTAAATACCCCACTTAATCGTGATAAATGTTTTTGCCAATATAGCTCAACCCTAGTTGAACCTGATTTCAATTAACTGTTCTCTAAAAGTTAAAGTTTGGGACTGACTAGAGTACTGATGCACTAACAGCTTGTTGTTGCCTTAAAATAACTCTAATCTCAAAATTTTCCACAACAATTCAAATGAATGCTATTTTATGTTTAAACTTTTGTCTTTTTGCATTAGACTCTTATTCTAGTAAGAATGTTGAGAACACAGTGATTATCAACAGCAGAAACATTACTAGTATTCATTAAATAAAAATGCAGCATTTTTAAAATAAAAATTACAGAAGATGAAAAAGTCAAGTCAAATACTACATTTAAGATTGAAGCCCCCAACTATTACAACTTAATAGTAAATCTGGCATCATTTATACTAGTCAGAATGTAATTAGAGACTACTCAAATAGGTATTTTGCCTAGTCAAAATATAATCAGAAATATCTGAAATTATTACTATGTCTAATCATAAACCTATTTCAGATATCTGAAAAGTGAACAATGGTTGGGGAAACACTATTCTTAAAAATAAGTTGCAGTGCACTTAAAAAAACAACATTTTAATATGTAAGTAAATAACAATGTAATGTGAAATGTAAGGTGGTGTGAAAGTTTATACAGTAATTTTTTGCGTTAACTGCAATAAGTTTGAGATTATAGTTGTTTTAGGATGGCAAGAGTCCTTTTTGGACTCGGGCCAAGTGGGGCCCAGTCCTGGTCCTCGAGAGCCACGTTCCTGCATGCTTGAGTTGTTTTCCTCCTCAGCATGTCTTCAAGTTCTGCGGACGCCTTTTAATCACTCATTCATTCAAATCAGGTGTGTCAGAGCAGAGAAACATCTAAAACATGCAAGATAGTGGCCTGCGAGGCACCATTGGACTCGGGCCTAGTTAAAGTAGCTGTTAGTTTGTCACTTCAGTCAGACTTTAACTCTTAATTGAAGCTGTTCATCTACTACAAGTAAAACAATAATTTAAATAACTTTCCATTAACCACACTTTAAAAGATTGAAACTTTCTCTTTAGGATGATGTGGCATTCTTATCTTGACTATGTTAATGTTCTGTCACTAGGGTTATTATTAAATTATTAGTTTGTAAAATCTTCTGGAAATATAGTTATATTGAGAAGGATTTATCTTTATGGGCAACAAACTGGGCTTCAGCTAATGACATTATATATGCAAATAAATCCAAATAACCGATACCGAATTCAAGACATTCTAGTGAGTGCTGGTTTTTTTGCGACTGTAAATAAAAATAAATATTTTACCTTCATCAGATAATACACTGTGTTTTTAACATTCTGTATCAAATAATATGTAACGCACAAAAGCAAGCAAGCAGCCCAAGTGTGCTTGGATGTGATTGGCCAGTTCCCAAAACAAAAGAACAAATAATGGAAGTAAGAGGGCTCCTGTACAAACTGAGCTATAGTTTGACTCTGTATATTTGTTTGTAGCTATATTTTTATAGTCAAACAATCTGTATTTATTTATTTATTTATTTATTGTTTCAGGCAAACCCCAAAGTATTGAAAACTCAGAGCGGGTACAGCTGTCTGGGACCTACAATGTTAGGAAAGGGAAGCTCCAGCTGCCAGTCAACCGCTGGACCAAACGGCAAGTCATCCTCTGCGGCACCTGCCTCATCGTCTCTTCTATCAAGGAGAGCCAGACGGGGAAGATGCACATCCTGCCTCTCATCGGGGGGAAAGTACGTAAAACGTCCACAACAGGCTGTCTCTGCATCATAAAGCCATAAAGTCGTTTTACTAGCACAATGACCTGATAAGTCTGCGTTTTAACCCTCAGGACATGTGTCCATGTGTACTAATACACGTCACCTTAAATGACTGTTTGTCCTGTACTTTGTGTTTGTCGGGGATGCTGCATGCTTAGGCTGCATTCTTTAGCTTTAAACCTAGATAGTAAAGAAATGATAAATGCAAATGCAGAACATTTTTGTGYATCCGGCAGAAATGTTTTGTTCAGTTCTAATCCAAAGTCATGACATGCTGTAATTATTATGTGTCATAGAGTTTATTTGTTTTTTTTATCTAGCTAGCCCAGAGTCTGTCTTGTTTGATTTGACCTTTATCTGTCGACTGATTTATGTGCATGCGTGCAAAATAAGCTCCTAGGTGTTTGTGGGAAAAGCATTATCTAGTTGTATGCCTGGCACAAAGGACACTCTACCACACCCAGTTTCTAAACATTTCACACACACCCCCACGTGACTCTGCATGTGCGTGTGTTTGTATGGGGCGAGCTTGTGTGCTGTTCTATTTAATCTCCATAACTGAACAGCCATCATTCACCGAGTGTGACTCTAAATTTTTTTCGAAGTTGTTTTGCTCATATTTGTCGCTGCTCTTGTCACACACTTGCGTTTATCATATGATCGTGCATGCCTTGCATAATTTTCATAACTTCACTGGTGACTAAACGTCTTCACCCAGCTGACATTTAGTGGCTTATTGCTTCCACAGAAACAGTTAAATAAGATCTCTCGAGGCACCTATGTGTCAGCCTTCCCCCTCTGTTTTATTTATGTTTATTTTCTGATTTTGTCATTCTTAGAGATCTTTATTTATTCTCCGTGTGTGGTCAAATATGTCAGTATTTGAAACTCCAGCGTCAGTCTTGTGTCTGTCTTGTTGAAGGTGGAGGAGGTGAAGAAGCACAATCACTGTTTGGCCTTCAGCTCAGCAGGACCTCAAAGTCAAACCTACTACGTCAGCTTTGACAGCTTCACGGAGCACCTGCGCTGGCACAGACATGCTGCCAAGGTACTGTACGTTTGTGAAAGAGAAGTGAGGAAGAACAAAAGCATATGGTTCTCGGGCACTTCTTGATTGTCAGTTGGACGTTCAGTTGTGCTACACACATCGCAGTCCTGCTGCTGTAAGGCTAAAAAGACAGACTACTGCAGCTAAGTTCGCCAAGAAAACATTGTGTAAACATAAACAAGAGTTATTTATTCACTAAATGTGAGCTGATTTTAAATAGGAAGCAAAAGCAAAATGAACTCAACTTTTTGTAACGTAATCAGTGGTGTCCTGATCCCAGTTTTTCTCAAACCGAGATTGAGTACGTTTGGGTACCTGCTGATTATCGAGTACTGACGCAAAATACTTACTGAGTAAGAACCTAAACATCACACAATGATTTTAAAAACACATTTCATATATTTAGATCAAGGTGGCTCTCCTTCCTTATAGGCCTGAGTCCCTCTGACTGTATAAAATCAAATATACAGCAAATATACATATCATACATATACTGCTGCAAATTTCTGAATACATTAAAAAACGAACATGATTTTTGTATAAATTTCTTACACATGAAACAGACAAATATTTCACTTGAAATGTAAACTGTAACACATTTAATAGAATATCATTACCAGTATCCCAGTATTGTAAGTGATATTGGAATCAGTTTTGGGTATCAGGGCATTTTGTACTTGTAAAAACTTGTATTGATATTGGGACACTAATAAACAAATTATCATTATTTAAGCTAACAACTTCCCCAAAGGCTGTTGAATTCCAAATAGCGACACAATAACAACAAAAGTTTTAATAGTAGTAGAACCCATTTCTCTAAGTAAAGGCCTGGAAAATGTCATTTCTGAGAGCTCACAACATTTTTTATAAGCATAATAAAGATACATACGCTGTAGTTAAAAAATGCTACGAGAATTTCTAAATGTCCACGTTTAACAGTTCAAAATAAGTTTAAGTAGTCCTAAATGAAAAAAACAAGTATTTTACTTTGCATGTTTTATCTACTTGAATATTATTTTATTCTAATATTATTATTCTAATACTCAACTTGATTATCTACCATTAAAAATACTTAAAGAGAATACTGATATAACAAGGATGTTAAAATACTGCTGCCCAAGTTCACGAATAAATATACTAAAACCCATCACTGACATAAACAACATAGAAAAATTGTTATTCTTGTTTTACTAGACTTAACCGCTGCATTTGATACAGTAGACCACAGCATTTTGTTGATGCGTCTACAGCACCAGGTAGGCATCAGTGGCACTGCCCTGGAGTGGTTAAGGTCCTATCTGGCAAACAGAACATTTTCAGTAAAAATTGCAGGGTTTGAATCCTGTTCTGCTCCTCTGTCATGTGGGGTTCCCCAGGGCTCAATTTTKGGGCCTTTGCTTTTTTCTCTGTACATTCTGCCTTTGACCTCAATTTTTAGAAATCATGGCATCTCCTGTCATTGCTATGTTGACGACTGCCAAATCTATGTACCTCTAAGGYRAGTTGAGGCTTGGTCCATTAAACCTCTTTTARCATGTCTCAATGATCTTAAAGCTTGGATGGCCCTAAATTTCTTGCATTTTAATGAAAAAAAGACTGARATACTTGTTTTTGAACCTAGTGGAGCATGCCCRAGCMCTCCAGTTGWTTTAGACCCCCTGGCAATGTATGTCAAGCCCACAGCTACAAACCTTGGTTTTAAGATGTACAGTGATTTTAAACTTGATAGTCAAATAAGGGCTACAGTTAAGTCTAGTTTTTATCACCTGAGAAAAATAGCAAAGATAAAATCTATTCTTTCAAAGCAACAGTTCGAAACAGTGATCCAYGCTTTTATTTCATCTCGACTGGATTACTGTAACTCACTCTACTTTGGAGTAAACCAGTCATCCCTCGCACGTCTGCAGCTGGTGCAGAACGCTGCTGCCAGTTTTTTAACAGGAACACGTAGAAGAGAGCACATCACCCCGGTCCTGGCTTCCCTCCACTGGCTGCCTGTGTGTTTTAGAGTTCATTTTAAAATCCTTCTGTTTGTTTTTAAGGCTTTAAACAACCTCGCCCCATCTTATTTAACAGAGCTTCTTCACCGTTACGCTCCTCCTCGGTCACTCAGGTCTGCTGACCAGCTGCTCCTGGTCATCCCCAGTTCCAAACAGAAGCTCAGAGGAGATAGGGCCTTCTCTGTTAGTGCCCCTAAACTGTGGAACGCCTTGCCCTTGCATGTTCGACAGGCCCCTTCACTGTCCATTTTTAAAACTCATTTAAAAACTTATTTTTTCTCACTGGCCTTTAACCCAACAGATTTGATTTTACTCAACTTTTACTGTATTGGTGCTGATTTTACTTATTTAACTGTGTGATTTTATTGTGTTTTGTATAGAGTTTTTATTTTTGTGTTCAGCACTTTGTTTCAGCAGTGGCTGATGTTATAGCGCTTTATAAATAAAGGTTGTTGTTGTTGTTGTTGATGATGATGATGATGATGATGATGATGATGATGATGATGACGATGACGATGAAAATGCTAATCTCAGGTGTGCTTCAGATGACCCGAGTGTTATGTAAAATTTTAGGGTCATTTTGTGGAAATGTGATAAATAAAATCAGGAAAAAGAATCGGTGGTCAAACATGGTGGAGGCAWTATTATGGTTTGAGAGAGTTTTGCTGTCTCAGCACTTGGAAGCTTAGATATTACTGAGGGATCAATGAATTTTATCATGACATTTCACAGGAGAGTTTCAGGGAAGCAGTTCATAACCTGTAGGTAATAATAGGTTATAGGATGCAACAACAAAACAGCACTTGAGGGGGCGGGGGAGATAATAATTGCTTAAAAATTGCCTCTGCCCAATTGAGACTTGATATCATGACCTAGATTGGCCGGAAGGGGGGAAAAAAACATAATTCAATTTATGTTTAATGAGTTTAGTCAAATCATGTTTGTTTAAAAGACTTAGATGAAGATTAGACCTCTTCATCAGAAATCCTTGTAATTTTCAAAGGGTTCTCAAACCTTTGCTCTCAGCTGTGTAGTGCCTGTAGTGTATGAACTGTGTCTCTTGGCCCTCTCACACATGCACAAACACCACTCATGTCTCTCATTTGAACTCAAGTAGGGCATAGCCAGAAAACCTCTTTTCTAAATATTAACAGGGACATGCATGTCACCGGCACCCGGAGGGCCACTCAGAATAGAAGCCTGGAAAGAGGCAGCACGTGCTGCAGTGATGACTGCTGAGCCTCAGGCTAGCTCCACTCCAAAAGGCTCAAGTTCACACACACACTGTAGTATTTCTCCTTTAAGATGAGACAAGCATGTACAATGGTATTTAAATCTCAGATGGCTGCTCACGATTTTTAAGATAAAACCAAAAGTATCGAAAGCATCTGAATTAGCTTTTACAATATTAAWATGTATAATATGGAGTTAGAAGCCTCTTGAGCTTTTCCTTAACTAATTTTGACTCTCTAATCCTAAAACTGGCATTTGACCCTCTAGCRTCAGTAAAACTGCTGTTGTGTGTTGATGAGGTGATCTTTGTTTTCAAACTTCCCTTCTTCTTGCACTCCTATATTCATCCAGATGGTGTCACAGAGAATCAACTCGGTTGATCTGTCCTGCTGCAGCTTGGAACATCTTCCTCCCAACCTCTTCTATAGCCACGACCTTACCCACCTCAACTTCAAACACAACTTCTTGCCTGCAGACCAGCGCCTTCAGCAGCTGCAAAGGTACAGTTCAATCATAGGCCAGACTAAAATACGTTTATGTGGATGTTTCTTTCTAGGCTGAGTGACCTCGAAATACCAAAGCCACTTTGTTCATACATGTTTGGGTTTTTCATGTTACCCAGTAATCAACCTGTAAACTGCACAATCATTTTAAGCCAATGGTAAAAATAAACATGAGCAAGCATAGTATGTGCTAAGACAAGACATAGAAGATCACTTCAGTTAGCTAGCTTGTCTCCATCTCTTCAGTTGTAAAATTGTTTCCATTGTTTTTATCATCGACTGTCTGTCTTTTTAAAACAATTAACAAGATCAGAATGAYGGAATGTAAAAACAAAACTTGCCGTCTGTGGACGCTGCTACAGTTAATTTGAAATGAAAGCCACCTGGGTGCCCAGTCACTCAGTATCTCGTCTCAACTTGGAGATTGGTATTGCATAAGGGTAAAGGCCAGCGCTTGTTAGCTAATGTGCTAGCTTTAGACGTATTACACAAACAATATTGTAGCTGCTGTTTTTTTTTTTTTTTTTTTTTGGAAATCCAGTTTTTTAGCTGGAAACTGGTGACCATATTAAATTGGTATGTCACCAGTTAGTAGGTCTGGCTCTTTTCTTGCTTGCTAAATCTAGTAAAAAATAACAAGTAACCAAATCAGTCAGCATTTTCTTAGTTGGTAGCTGGATTTTCAGCTCAGCTGGGGACTGAGCTTCTGGGAGGAGCTTTAGGTAAATAGGCAGTGCTCTGTACCATCAAGCTTTTAGGCTGCGCTGAATGGCTACCACAGGAGGTTCAAGGATTTCTCAAACATGCGTGACTGTGTYAAAGAAACACTCTGGGTATGTTTTTGATGAGGTAATGACACATCAGCTAGAACAGCTAAAGATAATTTAGGAAGGTTCTGGCTGTTCATTTCTATTGCATTCTGTTTATAATGTGTTAGGCTACGTTCACACTGCAGGCAAATGCGACCCATATCCGAGTTTTTTTTAATGACAGTCTGAACGCTAGCCTGGCCCTTCCCTTCCTACGCAGTTCCGCTCAATTCTAGTTTCCCTTCACTGCTCCGTCTGGGATTTCTCCCATAGACAAGGATTTCGCTGGCAGATTTTTAGCCGAAACAATCAGAGAACAGAACRTCGATTTTCTGCGCAGTGTCTGCTAGTTATTTTAGCAGTGGAGGAAGTAAATGAAGCCAGTCCATGTTGATAAGGCTTCCAAATTAAATTAAATTTGTCTGACAAAGCAGCAGCTCTCATTTACAGTCGTCTCATTGGGCTCGGTAATTTTCTCCTCCCAGTAGGATTGTTTACAACACGCGCCATTTCCAGTTAGCTTCTTAGCTTAGCCTCCTTCACAGCAACATTCAGCAGAGGCCACGCCTCCAGCAAGAATCACTTCTCTATGGCCGCGAGTCCAGACACTCGTACGAAGCACAGTGAAGGACATGGGTCTGGTTTTTACCGGGCCATCTGAATGCGACAAATTCGATTTTTTCAATTCCGACCCAGGCAGTTTCAGTATGTGGTTTTAAATCGGATAYATATCTGATGTTTTCAAAGTGACTGCAGTGTGAACGCTCATGTCACATACCATCCGACTTTTTTCATCAGGGGGGTGGGGGTGAAAGATCGATAAGACACTAACCTCAAGTTATGCTGTTTAAATCTGTAGCTCCATGTGTTTACAGCTCCAAAACACAAGTCCAGTTGCTTCGTCTTTTTACTTTTAGTTTTCCATGTAGATAGTAACGTCCAGCCTCCGTCGCGGAGCGTATCGATCCTAAAGTTACTCAGTCGATACTTTATTTCCAGCTTGTTGTTTCGTTCAAAAATAAAAAAGCTTCACTGGAGCATCCCGGTCAGAGGCAGGTTCAGATACAAACACCGAACTAAACAAGCACATCAGATAATTATTTMATCGGCTCTGAGATTAAACAACAGCTTCAGATTCGACATGCAAAAGATAGCATCCATGCTAGCTCTGTAAACAAACAAGCCGGCTGAATGAGAAGTCACGTCTTTACTGCGCATACATGTCACATCAGTGCTGTGTAGCGTTCACACAGGAGTCTGATGCAGGTCGCATTTAAAATGTAATGTGAACATTCACACCAAAACATCGGCTTTTTTTAAAAAAATTGTTTTTAGTGGTATTGGGTTACACGCTGTTAAAACATAGTGTTAAGGAAAGTGAGATCTTATAAGTCAAGACATTTCAGTGTTCTTGAGATGATTTGTTTTGGGTGATTTCAGTTTTGTAGTTTTCAAAAAGCTTAGCGTAACTTAACCCACGAGGAAGTGGGATGGGCTCTTGTACAATGAGCAGAGCGACAAGACGCTCACAGTGAGATTTTACTGGAATCAGCGAGTTTGGCTGGCTGATTTGGACGGATTTCTCTTTCAATTCACGAGCCATCGTCCTGAGCAATCTAGAGCTTGGACCGTTGGCACACACAGACCAAAAAATAAAGCCAGAGCTGTAGCAGGCTAGCCCAAAAAGAGCCCAGAGCACAGAAGGATACACGAGTCTGCAGGGAAGCTTTTAATATGCCTGGCCTCTCTCACTCTGTCTCTCTGTGGTCACCATCTGCTGCATGCTTATCATGGTCCCAGATTAAAGACAACAGGCAAGATACTGTATACTGCATGTGTGGTCATGTGCACGTGAGTACTTATATATACACTGGTATGCTTGTACACCTGTCACAGTGACTCTTTGTAAAGATTATCAGCAGAAGAAGTCTGACATTTACCAAGGAACTTGTGTAGATCTGCCTGTGTGCTGGATGGAGTAAATGTGTAAGAGCCGCTTGCTTGTATGGAACTAAAACTTTTGCTCCAGGCCACAGATTTAGGGTCAGTGCATACAAAGTCTTGATACAGTATGACGTCCTTTGTTTTAGCTTTTATTTATTTATTTTTACTTTTAATGTGGCTTCATTGGAGGAATCTGTGTTTGTATGGACGTGCGTATATAATTTTACACGCTTCTGCTGTTTCTTCCTGATGAATGCAGTCAGGATTTTACGTCTCCCTGCCACAGTAATTTTATCTTGACTCATCTTTAGTTGTATATTTTTCTCGTAATCCCCAGGATAATGACTTGTGTTTTAAAACAAGATGACATAAGCGGAAACAACTCTTTTTTTTTTTAATCTTTGAGTGAAAGCTGCATCGCTCCCCTGCTGGTCAAGGGAGATAGTGCCTATTTAGCTTTGCCGAACCTAAGTAGGCTCATCCGCATTTGACCCAGCATGACAGAAAAGGAGGTCAGTAATGAGCAAGAGATGAATAGTTTTGCTGAAAATAGAGGGATTTTGACAGAAACGTGCAGCAGAGTTACTTGACTTAGCTTTCCCCCTGAGAAAGTTGTGTCAAAAAAAGCTGTAGTCAAGAACAATGCTACATTGTGTGTCACCTTGATGAACATGGCTGTGTGTGTACTGGTGTGGACTGTAGTGTGAGAGCTGGCTTTTGTTGCTTTGGACCCACAGTTTGAGTCCTTTTTTGTCTGTCAGTGGAAGCGTGCTAACCTGCATAATGCCTCTTCCCTTTTCTCTCCTGTCTTTTGGTCCAAATACAAACTAATGAGTGATTTGCCAATCATTTCCCTGGTATATTGGCTCGTTCCTCTGTTGTGGGACTGCCTTCCCAACATGCATTTCTCTATGACACAGAGGTCACCACTCAATAAAAGGAGTGGCTGAAGTTCTGTGGACCTTTGGCCTTTTTTGGTTTACTCATGAATGAATGTTAAGGTTGTCATAAACAGCCCAAATGTCATAGAGTTGAAGGCGAAAGGGTAAAATGGGAGGGGTAAAAAAAGAGCAGATATCAGGATACAGTGGATGATATAGGGTTGAGTGAAAGGATTAAAGTTTTACTGTCTCCCTCTTTGGGACTTGGCAGTCTGTACTGTGGGGTTTATCAGAGATTTACCCAAAACAGAGCAGCTGCTCACAACAGCTATAAATGAAGCTGATAAATGTAGAGTTCTTGGCTGGACCCTTGAAATAATGGTTATTTTAGGAGCAATTAGGTTTCAGCTGAATAAGCTAGAAACACAGCATTAAATCACTATCTGCATTATATTGATGTTTCCCCCCTCTTATTTAGACCTTTATTTAACCAGGAACRGGACCCTTGAGATTTCAAATCCCTTTTCCATGAGTGCCCTGGTCAAGACAAACAACAGCTCAAAATGGCACTAATTATGAAACATGTCGATGTGTTTAATTACTGTAAACATMACAATGAACCAATGAGAAAATCATTAAAACTGGAAACTTTGCAGCTTAAAAGACAATTAAGCTATATTAATTAGGTCACTGAAAGAGTCATCAAAACATAAATACTCAGATGTTTCAGGATCTGGAATGTAACAGCAATGCCCACACTTTTTTTTTTGTCTTTTTTCCCCTTTTAAAGCTTCTTAGAGGAACACATGGGTCTCAGTTACTCACTGATTTTGTCCTTTCTGTTTTTATCTCTGTGTTAATTTTCTTTTGTTGAAAGTAAAAAGGCAGTGGAACATCAGGTTAATGAGGGTCTTAAGGTTGCTTCTGGTAAATCCCCATAGGGCTTTTCATTTTCCTTTTAATCGGAAACAGAACATCTGGATCATCTTTAAATATCTGCTTTTCGTAACACGTCATCGGCAACATTGAACACTATGTCTGTCAGTGACAGAGATTAACCAATATTTACACCAAGGGGGTCTTTTTTGAGCAAAGGCAAAGATTTTGATTTACTGGTGTGGTTATGTTCCAACCTTCACCTACCTGATTGAAATAATGTGATCCTGCATACAAGCAACTGAAATGAGCTTCGTTTGTAAGGCGGCTGGGCTCAGCCTTAGAGATAGGTTGAGGAGCTCCATCGGTGTTGGGGGGCTGCTGCCCCTCTGCATCAAAAAGAGTTGTTTGAGGTGGTTTGGGCATCTGTTTAGGATGCCTCCTGGATGCCTTCGCTTAGAGGTRCTCCAGGCACATCCCACTGGTAGGAGGCCCCGGGGAATATCCAGGAATCACTGGAGGGATTATGTATCCTCGGGRTCCTGCAGGATAAACTGGAATGTGTCACTGGGGAGAGGGATGTCTGGATTTCTTTCAYTGATATGTTGCCTCTGCGATCTGACTTTGGATAAGGGGCAGAAGATAGATAGATTGGTCTTTTTGGGGTCTCTTATAAGACATTAGAGACTGGTGAATTCCATAGCCATGTTGTAGAAAAGGTCAATGGATCTTTTATTGAAGCACAACACTTTTGAGTTCAGATGTTATAACATGGGCTGTGAATACTTACACTACTGCCATATTTAAATATTATTTTCAGATTTTGTTCTGAGCGCTGTGTGTTTATATTAATGATAGTAAAAAAAAACTGAACAAGAGCGTGAAACATAAAACCTAAAAAAATTTCAAAACATTGTCAAATCTCTTATTAATTTTATAATTCTCTTAGATCCTGATGATGAGCCTGTTTCCAGTTGATTCCAGTGTTCATCAGTCAGACACAGAGTTAGAAGACAGGTTTACCCTTGCTTAACAGTCTGAAGAGGTCAATTTAATGGAAAAATATTTCCCCGCTGATGGCTGGGGTCACCCTCAGCTGGAATTACCTGGCCAACCTTAATCAATAACCCTGACGTCTTGGTTATCTCCATCATCATAATCCACTGTTCGAAATTGTTTAGCTTGTGTACACAGTGAAAAATAAAAAAAAAATCAAGAGTTTGGATCTGCAGCTGCTCCACCGTGGAGCACTGCACTGCTCTACCAGTGACAGATGATAAAAGGTTGTGTGTGTAGATGGATAAATAAAGAGAGTCGTTTCGCACRGTTCACTTTGTTTTCTGCTCTCCCTCCTCCCTGAGGGTCCAGCTCCTGTGAAGGCTGGTGTTATGCCATAGGAGGGCACTCTGGCTGAATGCCACTGGCTCTTGGTGTTTTAATGAACAACACAGGTGCACAYGCACTTCTTGTTTGCTCAACAACCAAATATGATGGTTTGGCATCACCCGGGCAGCTTGGACTCCTTATGGGCTGAATCCAGCTGTGTTTTTCACTTAACTAAATATATTTAAGCTGCACTTTGCTTCAGTGCTCATGAATATATTAATGAGTATGTTATACACGTTTGCAGTATTAATGTTTACAAGATGTGAGTGTGCTCTATAATCACCTTGCCTTATTTCTAACCCTCTRTCTCTTTGTTTTCAGGTTTTCTCGCCTTCGCAGCCTCAACCTGTCCAATAACCACCTCGGTCAGTTCCCGCTTGCCATTTGTGACATCCCTACCCTGACGGAGGTCAATCTCAGCTGTAACTACCTGGCTTCAGTCCCCAGTTCTGTGGGAGCCATGACAAAGTATGTAACAACAGCAGGAAGCGCAGTAATCAACAAAATGTGTACATTTTTTATTGAGCCAGATGTGCAGTTCTTGATATGTCAGGTATAATGGCCTCTTCTACTTTTTCTTTTGTTTCGTGTGCTTGTGTTTACCTTTTACTTTCTGTTTTTAGCTGCTTGAAATGCAGGTTATTTCCAAAGTCTTTCCACGATCCTTTCTGCTAACAAGAATTGGTGCTTGTTTGCGTTGATGCAGAATCAGGACCAGGGGTCGGATTTATAAAACTTGCGTACACACAATATGAGCCCAGAAACTTGCGTACGCCACTTTTCACGCAAAGGTTGTGATTTATAAAATCCRAACTTGACGTGAAAATGTGCGGTTCCTCACGCCAGCTTTGACCCATGCGTACGCTCATTTTGGAGACGGGAAACTGCGACACAG
>NW_013952408.1:2443230-2445405 GCF_001266775.1 Austrofundulus limnaeus | reverse complement strand
GACCCACAGACCCCTCCCAGACAAGAGACATTTCAACAGCGGGGTGTCTGTCGCAGATAACAGAGGAGGGGGAGGACGAGGAGACGAGTGGTGAAATTATTTCTAAGTTTATCTGACTTATTTAATTTTATTTATTGTTTTTCTTGTCCTGCAGTCTCTGAGAGAAAATTAATTTGAAGCTGAGTTTTTGAAATAAATCATTAGATTACTCTAAACGTCTGTAAACCTGCAAAATCAGGGAAAATCTGTCAATTACAGACATTCTGCTCACGTGAGCAGTTGTCAGCACCTGTTATCCTCCAGACTCATGACAGAACGTGTCTGAACCAATCGCTTTTGACATTGATCATCTGACTGATTTAAATACACCTTAACATTCATGAGGTACTTTGCATTGACTATTTATGGTTGAGTGTGGGCGTGTAGAGGGTAGAACCTGAGGAGGGACCTTGTACGCAAACTCTGATGTGCAGCTGTGATTTATAAATGAAAGGTGCACAGAAACGTGCGTACGCACGGTTTTATAAATTGGAATTTTTTTTTTGGCGTACGCCATTTTTGCCTTTTGGCCGTACGTTCATTTTTAGTACGGTTTCCACGCAATCCTTTACAAATCTGACCCCAGATGACCACAAAGTCTTCCGAACAACTAACCACATGATTCCCTGTTTCAGTGATAAAATTTTAGTCAAATGTGGAAGTTCCCTCAGAGAGAAAAAAAAATACTTTGATTGTTCCAGCTTATAAACAARCAACAGCATATTTGCTAAGTTTATGAGTAGTACAAGCGACAGTATACCTCATGGAGTGCTTCTTTTTTTCTTCTTATCTACACAAAAATTTACAGTTGTATTCTTTATATGAAAGCATTCTCAGATACAGTTTAACAGTTTTTTTTCTTTTTTGTTATTGAACTGAAAGCTTTGAGAGAATGCAGCTTTGAATGAGAAAGCATTTAGGCACTTCCGGATGGCTACCGCAGGAGATCCAGGGATTTCTCCAACATGTATGACTGAGTTAAAGCAGCACTCAGAGTTTGTTTTTGATGAGGAAATGACATTATAACATGTTATAAAGCTCAAAAATGTTTTTGCATAATACCCACCTCCCCTTTAAAATACAGTATCTTTATAATATCAAGTGAAGTCTGTACTGTTTGGTCCTTTTTACTCCACCGTGACATTGGGCAAAACTATTATTGGAGTTATTTAGTATTTAGATCAGCGTGGACTATTCGCAAAGTACATGTCCTTGAAATTTAGACCATTTGAAACCAAACGCACTGGTATGCAGGGTTGAGAGTGGTCAAGATGAGAAGATAATCTGGACGGCTGATCTGGCATGCATGTAAATTCCTGAAGTGGCCAGTAGGGCATCAGTTCTGCTGCTGCCATCTGCTGGGTGTTAATTTTACTGATCATAGACGCAGAAAGTGTTATGAAACATGATAGACTTTGGGAAACTAATAAAAAATAACGACTCCTTAATAAAGACAGTTATTCTTTTCTCAGCTTGCAGACGTTTCTGTTGGATGGAAACAGTTTAAGCGACCTACCCTCTGAGCTGGGTTCCCTGCAGAGGCTGAGCTATTTAGGCCTGTCCTTCAACCAGTTCAACCACGTGCCCCWGGTGCTCGAGCGGCTGTCCTCCATGGAGAAGCTTTGCATGGCTGGAAACCATCTAGAGACGCTCACCTTGCAGAATTTCAGGCTGCTTCACGTCAAACACATTGATCTAAGGTACGGCACTGTGAACAGCGCCTCACACRCTTACTTACAAAGTTATTGTTGGCTCAGCTGGATTTTTATGAATGAACWCGGACAACTTTGTCTTTGGAACACACCGCACTCGAATCACCRAGTCATGCTGGTGCRATCCGCTGCACACACTGACATACTTTATTTCACTAATTGTGGAAACAAAAACACTCGGAGGAGGCCGTTACCCAACCCAGACAGTTAAACAGCACAGGATCAAGAAATCATTTGCCTGCAGTGGCTCCATCAGTTGTCTTCTCATTGTCTGGGAAAACACTGAGCTGGAATGACTTGCACTATTTTATGGTTAATGCTTCACTYCGTTCCACGTTGCTTTAAAAATTCAACAGTTTTCTTTGTCTTAACAGGTGTCATTTGGTAGCTGTAATGGGCTTTGCTTTAGAAATGTTTTTTTTTT
>NW_013952408.1:2434720-2442939 GCF_001266775.1 Austrofundulus limnaeus | reverse complement strand
CAAAAAAGTTGATTTTACATGATATTGCCCCTTTAAAATAACTGAGGTGAAAACTAAAACCAAAAAGGTGTTRCAAGAAATACCACAGTCTGATCCCCTTGGAGTTGACCCTTTTCTCCACACCCTGCCTGCTCTGCTAGGTTGAATAAGATCTCTGTCATGGTGCCAGAYGAGCCCGACCTGCTGAGGCACGTCACCCAGCTGGATGTGAGGGATAACCGTCTGACAGAGCTGGACGCCTCTGTCTTTCCCCGGCTGGAGGTTCTCCACTGCGAGAGGAACCACATCACCAGTCTCAAAGTCAAGGGTTGCTTGCTCAAAGGCATCCACGCCTCCAGCAACGGTGGGTGTTTGGCACAGGACGGCATAGCATCTGCGGCATTATTCAAGGGCTAAAAATAGAAACGTAATTGTAYCATTCATTTCACCTGTAATTGACTTTCTCTTCTATAAACCTGGGAGGTCCAGTCCTCTCAAATGTCGCTCTCATGCTCCTCCGTTCTCGTACGTCAATAATTCTCATCAACGCAGCCGTCTAATTGTGTCGCTYCATCATTCAGCTCTAGCTTGTCATCCCTCRTCTTCCCATTTTAAATGCCTTCCTTCATTTTCTGTCCTCCTGCTTCTGTTTTAGTCTGTCCTTGCTGTAGGTTAATTTGTTTGGATTTCTCCCCACAGAGGTACGACAGCTGGATATCAACCCTGTGCCCTCCAATCTTAGTTACATGGATATATCGAGGTAGGAACAACTCCTAAAACATTTTTGTGCATTCACCTTCACACAGACACAGACAAAAACACTATTAAACTTCAATGACAAGTGATGACTAACCAAATGTAGTTTGTTTACAGTAAAGATTTTATTTTTATTTTTTTTTGTGTTGATCACACTTTTCCCTCAGAATCCACCCTGAAAATAAAATGAAAGACAAGCTACTGGATCAGCTTCATTAATAGTCAGAATGGAAAGAGTGCCTATTTTTAAAAGCTGCTCTTATTTTAAAAGGTTATACTTAACCTAAGTGGCATTAGGAAAGTCACATAAAGAATATTTTTAAGGAAGTATAAAGTATGTGACTGTAGCACAGCACTGCTGTGACCTCAATTATCTGAAGCTGAGCCGTTACATAATACGGGGAGAAAAAGCTCTTTTGTTTTCAGTGCATTATATTCCGTTTTAGGTAATTCAGTTTGCAAACCGCACATAATTCATCATCATCATCACCCTCTCTGCAGGAACCTCATGGAGTCGTTGCCAGACTGGCTGTGCGAAGCTAAGAAACTGGAAGTCCTGGACGTGAGCCACAATCTCATCAGTGAGCTCCCGGCGAGGTGAGTCTCCCTCACAGCGAACRTGCTTGTAAATGCAGAACAGCGCAGCATTATTCTCCATGCCGTTTGTCAGGCATCCTATCTATCCCCCATAGAGCCTCATAAATCACACCGATAGCCTGTAACCTCCCGATCTTTCACACATTCTCCTTCCCCTCATGTAGCATTTTAGAAGGTCACTTCAGGTGCACCTTTTCCTCTTTTTCTGTGTTCTGCATCGACTCTGTCAACCTTGCTCTCTTGGATTCTTTCCCTCTGTACCTCTGGTCCCCCTCATTGCCTGGAGATTTATTTTTTACCCAATAAGTGTCAAGATGATAAATTTCCCTTACAGGTTCCACTAGAGGCACTGYTACTGTCTAATTCCTATTCTTCCTCATCTACAACCCCATCGTTGTCCTTCACTTTCCCCATTTTTATCTACCTGAAAACCTACTTACCTATTYTTATCGTTTTGTAATTTATTTCTTGTTTTGTATTTAGTCCATTTTTTGACTATTTGTCACTTATCTTGATCATCTTCTCATATTGCTGTTCATTGTGCCATCTGTATTTCCCCCTATGCTGCAGGTTGTTCTGCAGCAACAGTCTGAGGAAGCTCAGTGCAGGACACAACCAGTTGCAGAAGCTGCCTGAAAGAGTGGAGCGCCCTCTGCTGGAGGTTTTAGATGTTCAGCATAATCAACTGGTGGAACTTCCCTGCAACCTGTTCCTCAAATCCGACAGGTAGCATAAATCATTRCTGGGAAGGGATGACTTTCTAATCMAATGAAACAAAAAGCAAAACAATGTATTGTTGTTATTTTTTAAAACATGATAATTAAAGGCAAACAACCTGTACATTATGCATTTAGAATGTAACTTACCTCGATTTTTTTTTGTTTTTTTTTGCCAGCCTACGATGTGTAAATGCATCAGCCAATAAGCTGGAGCATCTACCACCATCCAGTCTGTCAGAGGAGAGCCACAGCATCCTGCAGGAACTCTACTTGACAAATAACTGGCTGACGGACAAGTGTGTGCCCATGCTTACAGGCCACACACACCTGCGAGTTTTGCACATGGCCTACAACCACCTTCAGACCTTCCCAGCCAGGTAAACATCTGAAAAGTTTGCTTCGGCATCCTCGACTGTCAAACAGCTCGGTCACAGTCCAGCTCACCCGTTTCTTCTGCATCTTTCAGTAAAATGGCCAAGCTGGAGGAGCTGGAGGAGGTTGACCTGAGTGGAAACATGCTGAAGACCGTTCCCACCACCATCATGAACTGTCGGCGGATGCACACGCTCATCGCCCACTCCAACGCCATTGAGGTTTTTCCTGAGGTCATGCAGCTGATGGAGATGAAAGTAAGTCAGCGGCAGGAAGGCGTCTCTCAGGTCATGTCAGCTCTCCATATGGATTTGTGATGCCTTGTCTTTTTTTTTTCTGTTGTCAGTGTGTGGATTTGAGCTGTAACGAGCTGAGTGAGATCACCCTGCCGGAGAGTCTGCCTCCAAAGCTTCAGGAGCTGGACCTCACTGGGAACCCACGTCTGAGCCTGGACCACAAGACCCTCGAGCAGCTTAAGTATGCCTTGTAGTAGTATCCAGCATTGGCTTCTTAAATCTTGTCTGTTATTGAACAAAAAAAAAACCTGTTTCTATGATGTTCACAAAGAGACACACAAAACTGCGGCGGTCCAATGTGTTCTTGGGGGGAGTGGAACTTGACCTTGTAGACGAATTCAAGTACCTTRGAGAGTCACACTGGACCCAACAYTTTCATTCAAAAAACATATCAAACTTACTGCAAATACAMTTAAATTCAKTTTGCAAAACTTTAGGCAAATCGAATTATCAATGACTATCAGTTGTGCAAAAATGTTCCTCCACTCAATGATATTCTCACATAAATTACTGCATCACAACCTGGTCACTCACTGGGGACACAACTTTAAAACCAATAGAAATGTTATTCAAAAATCATTAAAAATCTTCGATCAAAAGCTCCTGTCCTTCCATCAGTGTAATATTTTAGAAAAATATAATATGGTCAATTTTGAAAATTGTATTAATTTTAAAAATAGTTGTTTAATACATAAAGTTCTTAATGGCTTAGCTTCACCTCCACTTTCTAGTTATATTAAACCAAGGACTGACAGAGGTTTTAGCACTAGAGCCTCCTCCAGAGGAGACCTAGAGATTCCTCATAGGAAAACAACCTWTGGACAAACTGTTCTGTCAGTCAAAGGAGGTCACTTTTGGAACACTCTCCCAACAACTATAAGGGATTGTCCCAGTTATTGTACATTTAAAAAGCATCTTAAACAGTTTCTTAAAAGCTCCCAGTCATGCACTCACTGAATAATTTTAAATCTATCGTTGTTTGTAATTGTCTGGATATGTATTTGTTTTTTGCATGTGTTTTTGTTTGATTGTGTATTGTGATATTATGTTGTTTTGTTTTTTGAACATCTTGTGCTGTTTTTTCTTTTCTTTTCCCCTTTCTTCCTGCCTCAAGACTACAGATGTAAATTAGCAACTATGCTATAATCTGGCTCATTTACAGTCTATACAGAAGTATAAGAATGTTCATTAATGTGCACTGTCCTGATTAAATAAATAAAGAATTGAATTTTGTAGACTTATAGTGTGTGACAAAACATGTTCAGCATTTTAWTTAAWATTAATATGTTGTTTAAGTTTGTCTTTTGTAGAAAGCTAGTTTGAGCTATTCACTGTGGATTATCTACATTCTTTGCCTCAACGTAAGGCAGTGGTTTTGATCCATTTCTTTCTTTTTTATTTTTTTGTATTCCAGTAATATCCGCTGTTTCCGTATTGATCCACCTCCAACCTTTTCATCGAGCGAGGCATCTGGTGGGCCTGCTGTGTGGAGTCATGGTTACACAGAGGCCTCGGGCGTAAAGAACAAGTAAGTTCAACTCAGTGAACAGAGGAAAAAAAACAACCTCCATCTCGTTTGTCCTTCCAAGCCTCACTAATCTAAACCTCTGGTGAATATCAAAGCTATGTGACTCTCATAAAGAAAGTGGTGCTCTTTTTAAAACACACTTGCATTCTTTCACTAATAAATCATAAATAGACAACAAACATTTGTGAGTAGATGCATTTGTTTAGCAACAATTTTCATGCAGGTGATTCTCAATGAGSTAATTCCCTCTGATGACAGGTTGTTGCGTACTGCCAAATGAATCATGAAATATAYAGTGGTCGAACAGAGTCCATATAGTCCTTTTTTTCTTCCCTCAGACTCTGTGTCGCAGCTCTCTCAGTGAACAGTTTCTGTGGGAGTCGTGAAGCCCTGTACGGCGTGTTTGATGGAGACAAGAATGTGGAAGTGCCCTACCTCCTGCAGTGCACGATGAACGACGTGCTGGCTGAAGAGCTACACAAGACGAAAAGCGAAGAGGATTACATGACCAACACCTTCCTTGTCATGCAAAGGTAAACAACAGATTTGCCTTTTTTAATGAAATTTGTCAGCTGTTAAAGAATTTGGAAAAAAAATAAAACTAAAGTCYGCAAAATAAAATTCTAAGTAATAGTATATATGTAAATACTACTACTTATTTAAAACTTGTGTTGTATATATGCATAAACCTATCTGTGATTATTTGTTCTATTTGTTTTTCTCTTTTTTTTCTTTAYCAACCAGCTGTGTACATGTTGAAATGGAAAATGCACTTAATGCTTGATGGAAATACAAMGATGCTCTAATTTACAAGTTTTCTTATAAGTTTTAAAGTGCCTGTGACATGCCTATCCTTCAAATACAAGAAGTCAAAGAAAGCATCTTTATACTTAAGAAAATTGGCATAGTACTCATGATTTTACCTGTTTTGTCACATAACTGGCCTATTTTCTTTTGAATCTGGCTCAGCCAAAGTGAAACAGGAAGTGGCATCAAACGGGAACTCATTAATAAAATAAACTCTCTGGTCTTTGTTTATTAAAATGAAATTATTTAAGTTTTAACTCWTCTTCGTCTCTCTTTGATAGCGACTAAAAATAATCTAAAGAAACATCAGATTCTTCTCTACAATCTGTGTTGTTAGCTTTTGTAACAATGCTCTGCTTACATTCAGACATTCCCCTTTGACATCACTTCCTGTTTCTTCACATGTAAATATCTCAACACCCGTTCATTTAAGCAGCGTGAAATTTGTTTTGCAATACGTTATCAGTGTTATCTTTYCAAAAATGCATTCATGTTTATWAGAAAAAGTTGATGTCACAGGTACTTTAAATACTGATCATCTAACCCCCCTCCACCTGTATCTCCTCTTCTTTCCCTCTGCAGGAAACTTGGAACTGCAGGGCAGAAACTCGGGGGATCGGCGGCTCTGTGTCACATTCGACATGACCCCACTGATCCCGGCGGCTGCTTCACCCTCACAGCTGCTAATGTGGGAAAGTGTCAGGCCATCTTGTGTCGGGACGGAAAGCCGATGTCCCTGTCACTGCTTCACAACGTGGGGCTCGAGGATGAATACCGTCGGATCAGGCAGTACAGAGCCATTGTCACTGAGGTAGAGATTATAAAATATGTTTGCTGAAGTAATTTGCTGTAAATGTGATTTTAAGTTCTCACTGATTGATTTGTATCTTTTTCTTAAGGACAACAAGGTGAATGGGGTGACCGATTCAACGCGGATTATGGGCTACTCCTTTCTGTACCCCTCCGTCATCCCATGTCCCTACGTTCAGACCGTCACTCTGACCCCTCAGGATGAGTTCTTCATACTGGGTAGCCGTGGCCTGTGGGATGCCATGTCGCCCACTGAAGCCGTGGAGGCCGTCCGCAACGTCCCCGAYGGCCTGGCTGCTGCTAAAAAGCTTTGCACTCTGGCGCAGGGCTACGGCTGCACCGACAGCCTGAGCGCCGTCGTCGTCCAGCTCAGCGTGAGCGAGGACTGCTGCTCCTGCTGCTGCGCCGAGCCTCCTCAGCCTCCCCCCAGCCCCGGTTTGGGCCCCTATCCCCCGTCGTCCTCTGCCATGAAGGACCGCCCCTCCGACGGCTCCCTCGCCGTCCCGCCGTCCTCTTGCAGTGAAATCAGCAGCGAGATCAGCACCAGCGAGATGAGCAGCGAGGTGGGCTCCACCGCCTCGTCCGACGAGCCCCCGCAGAGCTCCCTGGTGCTGCTGCAGGAGCAGCCGCACCACTCCCACCTCCATCTGCACCAGCAGGCTCATTTGCTGTCCTTGCAGCACCAGCAAGCCCAAACAGCCACGCAGCCCTGCCAGTATCTGCTTCCAGGTTCAGAGCTGCCTTCTGCTCGCAGCTGCTGCGCTCTCCATCCYGCCTGCCTGGCGGGGTCCTTTCAGAGGCAGCTGTCTAGCGCCACCTTCTCCAGTGCCCTGTCCGACAACGGGCTGGACAGCGAGGACGAGGAGCCCATCGCTGGCGTCTTTTCCAACGGGAGCAGAGTGGAGGTGGAGGCAGACGTTCACTGCCTAAGAGCAGAGCTCTCGTCGTTGTCGTCGCCCCAAACGTCTGCGCCTCCTGCCACCAGCCAGGAACGCAGYCTGCTCACTCTCCCTCCTCCACCTCCACCACCGAGCACCCCCGAGCCCCCAGAGGAAGACGCGAGCCAGGGGGACGCCGAGAATGGGCTTGAGCGAGACGAGTCGTGGCAGAGCGCCGGAGCGGGAGGCGGCGAGGGCGGAAAGCTGACGGGCAAGCGGAGGGTAAAYGGCTCCGTGGCACGCCAGGAGAAAAGTCACAACCTTATCGAGGTGGCGRCCGACGCCCCCTCCAAGAAGTCCGGAGGTTACTTCACCGCGCCTGCCCAGCCCGACCCCGACGACCAGTTCATCATACCGCCCGAGCTGGAAGAGGAGGTGAAGGAGATCATGAAGCAGCATCAACAGAAACAGCAGAAATCCACCGGAACTGATCAGCCCACGGACTACTATGACACGCCTCTTTGAACAGCAGCACCTGCAGCCTTGTCTCATTCCGCAACCCCCCCACCCCCACCCTTTCCCCGCCGTTCACGTTCACAAACAAGTGGGATTTCCTCAGGAGGCTGTAAATTGCACATAAAATAGTTTCACCCAGCTTCCTGCACAGCCTAGTCTTTGAAGAACCGCGCACTGCAGCACTCAGAGAGAGAAACAAGCAAATGAGCCCTTTAATGATGTTCAACCTTAATGAATCGACACAGATCCTGTGTGTCCGTGGTCGTGCCCTTCACACAGACTGGAACTTTCTTCGTTTTTTGTACCGTAGACAACCAGCTGAGTATGTAATCAACACTAGTTTATTTGCTTTATCTTGCCCCAGTACCAAACATGGGTAACACTTCTATGTTTTCTTCGTTTTTTTTTTAAAAACTTACCATATCTTTTAATGTGAAAGCAGTGAAGTTTTTGAAAGAACCTTTTGAACGCAGAGACGCATTATCTTTTTATTATTATCAGTGCGCGATGGTGAATGCTACACCGTTACTACCACACTTACCTGTTGTAGATAGGRCACCTAAATACTGTATTTCTTCAGTAAATCATGGCTCTTGGCCTTTAAAATGACCTAGAAATTTTTTGTAGAAATTTCCAATACTAACTCCTAGGAGTTGCATACTCTTTTATGGTGGCTCAGTCACTTTTACTAATCTTCTCTGAGAGAAATGATGATTCTTTTTTTTTTTCAATGATTGTAAATAAGAGAAATGTTGTATACTGATGCTTTTAAAGGAACTGCAAACCTGTATGTCGGTGAAGGTTTTAGTGGTTGGGAGGATGTATCGTTTGACGTTATGGAGGTGTCATCCCCCCCTCCCCCCCTTATCTTACAGTGTAGACCCACAAATACATACATACATACACACACACACACACACACACACGCGCGCACACACACACACACACACACACACGCGCG
>NW_013952408.1:2432255-2434080 GCF_001266775.1 Austrofundulus limnaeus | reverse complement strand
ACACACACACACACACACACACACACACACACACACACACACACACACACACACACAAATAAATGTAAAAGTGCAGTTGCAGGATAGAAACCAACATTCCGTACAATGTTTCTGCACTAAGTTGCTATGGTTTGTTTCACTTTGTTTAATTGTAATGTTCTGTAGTCATCACTTTATCTAACACTAAAGGATTATTGCATACACACACACACACACACACACACACACACGCGCGCACACACACACACTCCAACATAACACACACAGACATGGATTCTCACAGGTTATTAGTCACACCTCCCTCCTACAGTAACTGTTTTCACCGGCATGACTGTGTCTAGTTCAGTAATACCAACAAATATATCCACATGGAAAAGAAACAACACAAATGTTCCTGTCTTTGGTATAATAAATTTTAAATTTGTGAATTTTAAATGAAGTTGTCTGCGACTACTTTTTTCAAAGCATTTAGAAACATCACTTCATGTCAGGACATTTAATTTACATAAAAAAAACATGTTTTTACTTAAAGTGACCAGCAGATGGCAATCAATAGTAATGCTAAACTCAGCCCAGTTTGTAAAGTTTGCTGGGGKTTTTTTTCTCACTCAGAAGTTCAGCTTCTTTTTAGAACCTTTCAGCAGCCTGCACATTTTCTTGAACTACGCTGTTCTCAATGGCTTGTTTCTTGAACTTTTTCCTCACGCAGACGACGCTGACTACTGTGACCACCAGCATCACTCCCAGTACAGACAGAGAGGAGGCCAGCGCCAGAGTGGTTTTGTCTTGTGTGGACCCTTTGTGCTGACAGCTGTCCCCGTAGTACCACCAGTCATTGCCCACAACACATCTGGAGGGAAAAGAACAAGAATGAGAAAAACTACATTTAAATCACACAGGCTCATTTGCTGATGAGAAGAATTCAACAAAAGCAGACATGGTAAATAGAAAACTTCACAGCTTGTAGCAAAAACATTAATATTCATGTGGATTCCTGTGCACAACATTTGAAATTATTTGTGTGCAACATTAAAAATATAACGGCTTAAAATTAAGCTTTTGACATATTGATGACCTTATTTTAACTGGAGTCAAGTTTGTTGACCTAAACTGAGTGGCAGTAAAAGTTTGCTAGCTGATGGTGCGCAATAATGAGCTTATTTTTGTGCCAATATTCTTTATTTCATGGAAACATGTTTTGCATTCTTCACATATGATATCACCTGCAAGCTGCTTTGCCTTTGCTCTTGAAGCAGATGCCATCATTCTCACACCGCACATTCTGGCACGAGTCGGAGGGTGCCGTGGTTGTGGGAGGTTTTGTGGAAGGCACTGGTTGGGTTTTTGTCAAATGAGACACATCTAGGAGAACAGAGAAATATAAAGAACGAAACAGGAGCCAATTGGTTCAATAATTGGTCTGGTGAGTGCAACAAGGTGCATGCTTTCACAAACAGCTAAGATAAGGATTAGGTTTTCAAGCAAGCCTTAATCTGACTATCTTTTTTTGTAGATGTCTGTTGAATTTAAACTGTAATTAGTTACTTTTACCTTCCATGCTGAGGAGGAAGATGGCATCTCCTCCCTTTATAAAATCTCTGGTTTTGGCTCTGAGGTGGGTGAGATATGTCGCAGTCCCTGAACCAGGCCCACGGAAATACTTTGATCCATCAGTATCTGTGACCTCATTACCAATCTTGCGAGGATCATCCCAGAAAAATTTAGCAGAGTCTGGTAAGAAAAATGTAAAGTTTTATCATTTAAATTTAAATTAAAAGACTACAGTGTGTGTGTGTGTGTGTGTGTGTGTGTGTGTGTGTGTGTG
>NW_013952408.1:2425575-2432245 GCF_001266775.1 Austrofundulus limnaeus | reverse complement strand
CAGCAAGTTTCTCAGTGGACCTGCGCTCAAAAATATATATATATACATATATTAGGGGTGCAACGATACAGGAAATTCACGGTTCGGTTTGGTTCGATACTTTAGTCTCACGGTTTGATATTTTTTTGATACAAAAAAGAGACATGTCCATGCCCCTTTTAACTTGTAATTTATTCAAATTAATTATGAACATTTGTTCAACCTCAAAAGTACAGTTTTTAAATTAAATATTGCTGAAACAGCAAGTTTCTCAGTGGATCTGCACTCAAAAATGCAGCCCAGGTGGAGAAGTCGAACACAGATAAACTGATCCTTCAACACAGAGCGTCTTCAGAAGACAAGTTTATAAAGTAAAATTTTAAAATCTGTATTGTTCGATACAGCACTGTTCGATACGGTTCRATATGGATACATGTATTGTTGCACCCCTTATATATATATATTAGGGGTGCAACAATACATGTACCCATATCGAACCGTTCAATACAGTGCTTTATGTTCATACACACTTGTATCAAAAAATACAGATTTTTAAATTTTATTTTATCATGTTGTCTTCTGAAGATGCTCTATGTTGAAGGATCAGTGGATCTGCATTCGACTTCTCCACCTGGGCTGCATTTTTGAGTGCAGATCTGCTGAGAAACTTGCTGTTTCAGCAACATTAAATTAAAAAAAATTGTACTTTTGAGGATAAATAAATATTCATACTTAATTTAAATAGAATACAAGTTAAAAAGGGCACGGAAATTTCTCTTTTTTGCATCGAAAAAAATATCGAACCGTGAGACTAAAGTGCTGAAGCGAACCGAATCATGAATTTTCTGTTTCGTTGCACCCCTAAAATGACTGAATATTTTTGATTATGTGACAAAAAAGCTGCACCTGATGTCATCTTGTTGGGGTCAGTTGTGACACTGCGCTGATTGGACATGCGTTTTTGAATGTGTGGGTGCTGATCCATTAACATCATGGTGATCTGTTTCCAAGGACAAGGCCATGTCTGCCCTGTGTCCCCTTCACGAGCCACCAGATTAGCGTAGGCCGACAGCTCCCCAGGGTAACCCTCTTTTCCGYTGGGGTAAAGCTTCATTTGGAAGGAGTAACCTTCCTTAGAGGTGAATGGAGGGCTAAAAATAAATGAATCTGTTGGGGTGTTTTCCAAAAGATGAGCAAAGTTTTTCACTCGCCAAATAAACTCTGGACAGGTGGTTTCAGAAAGGTTGATGTCGTCCAGGGACAGTCCCCCAGCCGCAGGCCCAGAGCCCACCCTGGTCCCTTGAAAAACAACGCGGAACTTTGTTTTGACATCTAGGCTCACGTGGTGCAGCTGCCAAAGATCCTGGGGAGATCCTGTCACAAAAAAAAAGCAACATCACTGAGTTTAGCAAGTATAAAATAGTCAGATTTTATCTGTAGAACTTTAAAAACGACAAAATAAATGGCCTTTTTTTAATTTAGTTTTTATTTCAAAAACAGTGTGAACACTGAGTGCTGAATGACTGGTAAAAATTGCTGAAGAAATGGAAACTAAGTTGAAAGAAACATAAGAACATTATCAGCAAAATACTAGCTAAAATAAAAAAAATTAAATGTTTGTTAAAGGCTAACAGTAGCCAAATAAGCTTAAAGTAGGAAAATGGTAGCGAGAGGTTGCAAAACAATTTGAAAATAGCGAAAGGCAAGCTGAAATCGAAATACTAGTAAAAGGCTGGAAAAATGCTAAAAGGTTTACTGGAAGCAAAAAGTTGAAAAAGGTTAGCCAAAAGCTAAAAGTTGGAAAAAAAAAAGTTGCTGAAACTAAAAACAACAAAAGGGAAACTAAAATCAGCAAAAAGCTAGTTAGCAAAAGGCTAATTTGGTGCTAATAGTATTAAAAGGCTTACTAAGCAAAATTATAAAGACAAATTTGCCAAGCAGATGCTTACTACAAACTAAAACAGCTAAAAGTTGCAAATGTCTTGCTAAAGGTAGCCTAAGGATAACTATACAATTAGCATTAGGACAAAAACATTGTGTATAAAACAGCATTTTTAAAGAAATTATAAGGGACAATAATGTACTGTTACGAGGAAAAGAAGCCTATTTTGAATAAATATAAATATTGAATGTTATAGACTATAAAAAGCTAAAATAACACAAACTATGTAGAATTAGACTGCATAGAAATGAACAAAAAAAAWTTTTAAAATGTGTGAATACTGAAAAAGACTTTAGTCACCATCTATAGTTGTTACAAAGCGCAGAGTTCCTTTAGGGTTGGCTTTGTCATATTCCCTGACAAAGATCTGCAGTGTGTCACTGGAACCAGCACTGTTGTAGTAGAAGAACTGTAGACACTGATAACCTCTTTTGGGATAAAGGATCCTGCTCTCCAGCACAGCTGTGTCTCCAATGTTGGCCGTGCCAGTGCTGAAGTGCATGAAGTACCCCGAGCCTAAACAAATAAATTACATGAATTAAGGATGCAGCTCTTCATTATCGCATTGTAGATGTTTTGATGTCGCTAATCGGTGACATAAAACTAAATTAAGAGCCCATGTTGTTCGTAAGTACAGAGTTGTAATTAGATTTGAGAGTTTGATGAAAAATGAACAAAAAAAATGTCTGTTTTTCTTCTTAACATAATGTACACGACTTAGATAGAATGTGGGGGGGGGGGGGGATTCTGGCACCGTTTTATGTCTTCAAAAACAACAACAAAAATAACCTTGCACAAAGTTGTTTTCCAAAGATGCTAAAACTGCTAAAATGTGGCCAAAAAACAAATTTTAAAAGTAAATTAAAGAATTTCATTATGGCTTCAATTCTGTAAAATTCTTCTATTTGACACGCTGTCCTTCAGTTTCAACAAGCAACTTTTTTCCACATCCACCATGAAAACAAGACAAAACTCAGTGATTTCTGAACTCGCATTTAGGAATATGACTTGTACCAAATTATAAATCAATTCTTTAACAAGCCAAGTTTTATACTACCTGTGCATTTGCCCATGTTAGTGTAGTCTACGTTTGGCCCTCCGGCAGCTTCAGATACCCTGACCCAGTCAGCTGTATCCTCTTGCCCCTGGATCATTCCGCAGATGTTCTCCCGTTCAAAGTCACAGGAGTCCAAAAAGGTGGAGCCTTGAGCTAGAAGACATTTCATAAACACTGGTGAAATTCTTAGAACTGCAATAAACCACCGCAGGTGTTTTACAGCTTCTATAAAATTCCGGCCACCTTCTTCACAATAACTATTGATCCAGCTGAGCAGTGTGACCATCTTGGAGTTATTTTTTTATGATGCAAAACTAAAGCCCAGGCTACATACTGGCTGTTGAAGCTTACTGCAGTTGTAGAGGCGGTTCAGCTTGAGCAGGTCACTGTCACTGAACTCCATACGCTGGCCAATGACGTCGCTGAAAGCGGGGATCTTTGTGACGATGGTGGGCTCGGTGCCATTACGGAAAGCGTTTTTACTGTAGTGCATCATGGAGCTATAGTCGTAGGGTATGCCCAAAGAGCTGGAGGTGGTGTCGTTGTAGGTGTTAAAATTGTGTTCCTTGCCTGCAGATCAGACATACGGGACATTAGAAAATGATTTTGTTACGCTTTAATATATATATATTTTGTATAACATAGAGATTAGGTTTCTGACATTTATCCACAGGTGTTTGAACCCTTGACAGAATGGAGCTGACAAATCAGAGCACATTGTACTTTAATTACAGACTCTAATAAAAGACTAATTTGATGAGCATAGGTCAACACAACTATCACTGATAAGGATGTTTAATTTGCTTATCTAGTCAGGATTTTAGCCATGGAAACAGCTAATCCAAATACTTGTCACATTTGCTGTAAAATGAGTTTTGCTTTTCAAAATTAAGCTAAAAATATAATTTTAAAACTTATTTAAAACATCAGTAAAGTAAACTGTAATGTTTTATATATTAGTTATGATTTACATCTTATAACTGTATCAAATATAATATTGCATTATATATTACATAGTATATTATAATACAATTTATCATGGTATATTATATTGTCTTGTGATGTAGAGTCATACTGTACGATATATCATATGATATTGTATAGTGTGTTGTGTATACTGTATATTGTATTATATTGCATTCTATAATAATGTATAAGTCATATTTTGCTCAGTATGTTAGTGATATGAAATACTATATTAAAGAGAGGATACATAATAAATTGTCCTTTACCCTCTGTGATGTGATCCCAGATGATTTTGACATAATCATCACGGTCGGATCTGGACTGCTCATGCCAGAAGCCCAGAGCATGAAGGAACTCATGTTCTATGGTGGCGATACGGTCACAGTTGGTTCCTATCGACAACCTCTGCTTCCCAACTCGCCGGTTACCAACAGAGGAGAAGCAGCTTTTGAAGGGGGAAAGTCAGGTTTTTATGAACATCATATAAAATCAGCAGTGTCTTATCTCAAAGGTTTTACTTGTGCACAGGATTTACAATACTTTAACCCCTCARTCAATGCAGTTTGTCTTCCCATATAAACATATAAAACATGAGGTCTTCTTGGTCTTACCCGTTCCCTTTAAARATGGAAATGTAGTTCTCTTCTCCGCCCCACGGCTTGAAATCAATGCAGGTCTTGAGGCGGTACTGCTCAAAGGCCTTCAGAATGACACCTTTTGCATTGATCTCTTCAAAGAAAATGAAAATTTGAATGTTACATCCCGTCTTCCTGTTTAAGGTTAGAATATTTATAATCCTGCTTAAATTCCCAATTAGACCTCATTAAATGATTTTGGCATGAGATTAAATCTGATTGTGTAAGTCTCACTTTTGTGGTCTCGAGATTAGCTGTCAATGTCAGGACATCAATCATTAAACAATGCTGCCCTGTACTTTGACATGACTCTGAACTAAACACCAGTTAATGATTGGGAAATAATGTAGGATTAATTGTTTACTGCAGCATTAAACAAAAAAATTTTTTTTTCCTTACGAAGAAAAAAAAAGTCAGGTTAGGTTTGAACATTCAACATCTGTGAGATTATTACAAAGCATAAATGGTCTGATTAAAAGTGTATGAAAAAGTAAAAAAAAAACAATTTGAAAGGACAATCAGACTATTTGCACCTTTTACAGAAACATTTTGTGATATTTTACTATTAGCTATTGTTTATTTTTTGTTTGTTTTACCTAAGTCATCTTCCATGTAGTAAGGAATGGTTTTTGGCCACCTGTACTCCTCCCCTATGATGGAATTTCGAGTTTGATCCTGAAGTGGCGACACAACAATCACAAAGCCATAAGTCCACACTCAAATCTACAGAAATGAAGCTGTGTGAGATGAAAACTAAAAGCATTTAGGCGAATATACCCCATCGATCACAATGTCCCCCTCCACCAGATTTAGCCCTGCCGCTGTGTGGGTGGGACAAAGAACATAACATTTAGAACAGTAAGCTAACTCTGAGATCTGCAGAGAAAAACAAATTCAACACTACTAATTCCCGCACCTTCATTTATGTCAAAAATGTCAAGGTCTCGTCCACCGTCTACATCCAAGTCTATAAAAACAAATGCATCTAAATACGCTGAAGTCAAAGTGACGTGAAAGACTGGAATCTGCAGATTGGTTGAGATAATCACTAACCTGGGATCTTCGGAGTGGGCTGCAGAATAGCAAACAAACAGATATAAAGTTTTCATATTAAAAAGGATTTATTGTAAATTTTTAATTTTTATAAAGTTTATGAATCAAGTTTATAGTTTCAGCATCCCTTAAAATGAATCTTTCCTTACCAAGCAAAGAGTAGAAACACACAGGAGGCATCCAACGTGAAGCAAAAGCACAACTGTAGGTTTTCTTTTGGCCATGTTCAAATATCTCTGTTTACAGATGAAACATACTGAGCTTGCAATCATCGGTAATGAAGGATTTATCTTCCCAAGTCAATAACTGACAGGGTCGTAAAGCTTCTTGGTTATACAGCAACTTTAACATTCCACTATCTGTTAACAAATCTTTACACCCTTGTGAGGAAGACACAAAAATAGTCATTAAAAATACATGAAAAACAGGGTTTATCTGATGAACTATGCATAATAACGACCCCTACTGATAAATGGTAAAAGAAAAAAGAAAGTTTTATTGTGCTCGTATAAGCTCAAAGGCTGTGCAACAACCTACTCAATCTCCTCTCTGACCTACAAACTGTTTTAGCCAAACTCACAAAAGTTTTATCTTTTAAAACTCATGCTACATTTGCCGATCGACGAGATATGTTAGCTTAATTTATTTTCCCCTTCCTGTAGGATTTTAGATCACGAGAATGGTTTATAGCTAAAAAGACACACTTGCAGTGAAGAGCTTCGCTGGAGTTCAGACATGTATCATTAGGTTACATCTGTCTGTGCGTTATTTTGRAGAGGTAAAATAAAAGCTGGACATTTCTATGAAGTGTTCAAATCTGCATTAAAACACACAGCAGAAGGTTGATTGGCTTTGAGTTTTCCTTCTTGTCTGCTGTTCTATTCTGAAATGTTGTTACTATGACGTGCAGCATTCTTTTTCTTTTTGAAATTGTGAACCTTTCTTTTTACATTTTTGTCATCAAATTTGTTTTCTCACTTTGGCAAGTGAGGTATTATTATTATTGTTATTGTTATTATTATTATTATTATTATTATT
>NW_013952408.1:2413650-2425494 GCF_001266775.1 Austrofundulus limnaeus | reverse complement strand
GTACAAAGTATTAGAAAAATTTCAGTAAGTGTGTTCAATACTTTTTCCCTGTGCCATTCCACATTATTACAAATAACTTCATTTCTTTACATTTATGGTTTGATTTCTTTGTATGTATGGATCACTTGGGTTGTTACCGACATCTGGTGAAAATTTCACGTCATTAGCACCTCTAGTAATATATTAACTGAGAAAAATGGTGACGTGTTCAATACTTATTTTTCCCGYTGTATGTTACATTTAGTTGTTATGAAACTGATGTATATATTTAACAGACAGGAAACAGGATTGTTTCTCTTCTCGCACTTTTCAGGAAATGTTTGAATTTAATTTTCAGGTGCCACCGCATGTGCGTTTGACCCCCTTTGATTGGTTTTAAGTCATGTGGAGAATATCCAGCGTTGACTTCTAATTAAACGAAGCACATCAGTGCTGCAGTGACAAGCCTGTACTTTTTTTTTAAAACGTAAATATTCAAAGGGATGGAATTATTAATCATCTCACAATAATAATAGATAAGTCAAGACTGCGTTTTTCTTTTTACTTTGGAATTTAGGGCAAGGTTGCAAAAGCTTTACAGATTAGTGGAAAAACAGTTTAACCAACTTCTATCTTTTTTACAAAACAGAGTAAGAAGCTTAGATTGAACTTTTTTTTGTTTGGCACGTCAGAGCTGAATAAAAATGCACCAATATTGTTTGTAAGGGCAAGGAATTTAAATAGTGGACATGCTTTCTTTTCTTACTCAGTAAACGTTTTCTCAAATAGTTTATTGTGAGGACAATCTTCATTTTCACCTGAATGCAACTCTTATAGTTAATCAATGTTTCCACCTTGCATAGATTCATTCTTGTTGAAATGTTGCCCTAGTTAAATTCAGGTTTTTTTTCCTTGTTTGTTTTGTAGCCAGGCAAGCAAATAAATAAATAAATAAATAAATAAATAAATAAATAAATAAATAAATAAATAAAAGCATTGAATGTACTTAATACAAAGCATGAAATTAAACGTAAAATGTTATCCTGAACTTTATTAAATGGTGCAGTTTGAAAGTGTTACTCTACTGTTTATGTTGGAATGCAATTTATAAATGCGGGTCCACACTCAATATAAGCAAAGAACTTAGCTGATTCTGCCAATATCAACATGAAAGCTTAAGTCATGTAACTGACCTACAATAAGCTGGCTGTGATCAGTGTAGCTAAACAATTATGGCCAGAAAGTTTAATATTTGAACTTTTGTCAATACCTTAGGTCAGTGGTTCCCAAACTTTTTATCTTCTGACCCACAAAATATCCATGGCAAAAACTTGTGACCCCAAATATTACTGGTCTGAGTACACAAACTTTGTTAATAACCCTAAAAACTCAGTTTTTTTGACAATCTAAACAGCTTGTACACAAATATAAATACTTATTTATACTTATTTTGTGATTTTGTAAAAGTTATAGGGAAAATATTACATCAGCAATTATTTTATTACCCTTTAAATTGATTTCTGGAGATTATCCAAGGTGCTTCATGACCCATAATTGGGTCCCAAGCCCAACTTTGGGAACCAAAGTGCAGTGGTTCCCAAACTTTTCAGCTTTTGACCCACAAAATAACTGTAGCAGAGACCTGAGCCCCCAACTATTTCTGGATGATAAACATTTGTATCAGGTCAACTAAATATGGGCATAGTAACAATATTTTTTTATATTACATTTATACATTTTAAATATACTGACCTCACTCCTTTTGTAACAACTAAGGCAAAAATGTAATTAATTCCAAAAATCTTTTCAGGACCCCACCTTGGGAAACACTGCCTTAGGTAGCTGATCTGGTCACACATTTTGTTTACCATTTTTTTAGGGACACACTGGCCATAAATATGAGGAAAATAGTGCACATTTTGTTTCTTACGATTTATTTATTTATTTATTTATTTATTTATTTATTTATTTATTTATTTATTTATTTATTTATTTATTTATTTATTTATTTATTTATTTATTTATTTATTTATTTATTTATTTATTTTGGTCTTTGTGACTGTGAGTGCCTTTAATATGAGTTGCTGTGTTTATACCACTAAATCAGTATTGATTTTTATTTTAATAATCCTTTATGCTTATGTGTCAAATGCAAACATTAAATAAAATGTATAGCAAATAAACTTCAAATACATATTTAAGCTAATTTTACGGTAGTGTCTTATACCATTAAAATGTAATTGCATTTAAATGATGGCCTGCTGTTTGACTAAAACCATTTTGATTATTTCACTTGACTCATGACAGATGAAGTTTGGACTGTTTTTAAAAATTAAAAATCCGTAAAAAGTTAACTTATTGAAGCTCGATGAGTCACTGTGTAAAATTTTATTCACAGTTATTTTTTTATTTAGAAAAAGGGATTTTTTTTGCCTAAAGCCCCCAGCAGCAGCCCGATACGCGCATTATGAAATCATCCGTATGACGTCATTAATTGATCCGAGCAGTTTGCAGTTTGAAGCATCAGGATCTGCAGCTCCTTGTAGACAAAGGGTGTACAGTGAGAGCCCGTCTCTTTTTCTTTCTGCTGAGAGGAGGAGACATTGGACATTATTTGGCACCAGCAGGAGCCCATTGGTCCGTTTTGAAGTAATCTTATCTGAGAAGGTRAGGCAATTTTTGTAATTATTTAATATATTCAGCAAAATGTTTGCATCTACAACTTAGAGAAGCTTTTGAAGGAACCGAGATGTTATTTTCTCTGCAAAAATGAAAATTTGTGCGTTCTCGCACCACCAAAATCCACGCGCATCAACAGACAATTTCGATAATGAATAAAGTGACTGAAAAACTGGTGTCAACAACTGGAATAAAATAAAGTTATTAATTATTCCTATCTTAGCTGTGGCAGTTTTAGCCTTTCACTCTCCATCATCAGTTATGATGATTGACCGACTTTCTTCTTCAGCTGTGTTTTTAATCATCTCTTCTCCAAGAGGCGGATTTATCTCCCCTCTCACCTTCGAACAGTACCTCCCTGCTGTGCAGGAAGCGCACAATTTACCCATATCTTTGACCTATATCTGAGTGTGCTTCTCTTCAAATGACGTGTTCAAATTGTTGTTAAAACGCTGTGTTTGCTCGCACTGTTTTGGCTCCAGGAGGTGGTCACGGATGCGCATCCCGTGCGTAAAGGCGCGTTTGTCCAAAACTGGGGACTTGGGGATGCTTATATTTATTTTACTACTATGATTTCAGATTAAAGGGTATTAGATTGATGTATATGATTACATATACAATGTTTAATTTGAACAGTTTATTTGTGTGTGCAATACTTATGAATGCATATCCCCTAAACTTTTTTGTTCCACATGAAAATCGAAAGTCGATGCCCAATCTTTTTTTAAAGACTAAGGATTACAAGAGTGGTCACAACTCACCTTTAACAAAACTTACATTTACTGCTCATAATTTTTCATCCATTTAAGTTTTTCAGTGTTCAGCTTAACAAAAGTTATGTGGTGAGAGCAAATAAAATCCTAAAAACTGACAAGTGCAGTTGTTTCTCATTAAAACCAAAACGATCTGTTTGCAGATGGGACTTTTGGCTAAAGATATTCCATTCCACTCCAACATACCCAGACCAGTGGATACAACCGTCGCTGTGGTCTACTCCATTTTTGGTGAGTCAAGTTTTACAAAATTTCAAATTATTATTTTTTTATTATTATGAGCAGACCACCAACAGAGGTAATAATGTTGTAAATTAGTTTTCCGCAAGTTCTGCTCGAACAGGAATCAATCCCAGCGTGAGGAAATAAAACACAGTGTGAAGACCTGTGGATTTCACAAAAAGACTCAATATTTCTATCTTTATTACAGTTTATGTATTTCAAACACTTTTTGTAYGATTTCTTTGCCAGCCAGAGTATTACACATACATTATACTAATAATACATGGGTTGACATGAATATATGGAAACTGGTTGTGGATTCGTTGTCCCATGCAAAATCATTCTTTTGCAGCAGGAATTTTTGTCCTGCTAAGATGCCCCCCAACAATCCAAGAAAGCTGCAGAATTCTGCAGAACAATTTGTGTCGTTCTTAAAAAAATTATAGGGTAATCTCATGGATTTTTCTAAAACTCATCTTCAAATTTATTTTATGTCTCAGAGCTTGTGGGACATACCCCCCCCCCCACCACCACCACCACCAATAAAATAAATTAAATAATCATATCCCAACCTGCTCTGCTGCTAGAAAATAAGTTCACCACCTCTCCTCGTCCTCTTTTCTCTGCTCTTCTGAGCCCACGTTCTGTCTTTCCCCGTGGCCGACAGTTCCTCCCCGCCCCGGACCCCACGCACTCATGTGAGTGATGCAGATTCTTTGTGAAAATTACAGATCTTTGGGTGTCATGGTCCAGGTAAACTCCCGAAGGGGGTTCACATGTATGTTTAGTCACCTCAATAATATAGTAAAATGCTTTTCAAACGGCTGGAAAATGCACGGTTTTATTTCCGAAGGAGTAAACCCCTGGATCCACCTAGAACTGCTTCACTCCATAGTTGCTCGTTAATATGAACAGGTGTTCCTCATTGCTGTCAGCAGATGTTGGCAGGTATGAGGTAAACCTCTGGTGTTTCAAATGAATTATATTGTTAAATATTTTTATTGGAACGCAGCCACAAAGGGATATGCGTCTTTTTGTGCCGATCCCAAGCCTGTATAATTTCAGAGGGTTGCTTCAGGTAGATAGGGTTACTCGGGGACATACTGTAAAAATGAAATGTTGGATTTACTTAACCATGTTATGTGACCTGGTTCCACTTAACTGAGTTGAGTAAATTCAAAGCAATATACCAGTTTTTTAACCAAAGAACATGAGTATGTTGCTTTGAATTTACTCAACTCAGTTAAGTGGAACCAGGTCACATAACATGGTTAAGTAAATCCAACATTTCATTTTTAGAGTGCAGACGACTCACTGTGGAAGAAGTTAATTATTTTAATTGGACAATCTGGTTTTTAGAGGTAAAAAAATAATGTCAAAGTCAAAACTTTTTATGTAAACTGGCAGTTACATTTAGAAATGCACAAGAGACACCTCCTGAAATCTATAGGATGCCAAACTGAACAGGGTCGGCCCTAATTTGGAACAAGTTAGTTTAGAAAAAAAATAGCTTTAGTTTTAAGATGCTGCTGTGTACTCAGACATGTTAAAAAGTGCCGATTTGTTCTGCAGGAGTATGTTCACTGTTTGGCAACAGCACTTTGCTGTATGTCTCCTACAAGAAAAAGCACCTCCTGAAGCCTGCAGAGTACTTCATCATCAACCTCGCTGTTAGTGACCTGGGCCTCACTTTGTCTCTCTACCCCTTGGCGATCACTTCCAGCTTCTACCACAGGTACTGAACTCGTAGTCTGCGGGTGCATGAAAGTAAATGAGCAGAGCGAAGAATGCCACTGGAGAAATGGGATATTTGCAGCTGAAATGTGTAATACAGGCACCGTTTTTAAACCCGACTTCCTTTTATGTGTCGCAGTTTTATCCTTTAATAATTATGCTTAGCAGCACGACTGCCAGTGAGGTCACAGAAATGGCGTGTCAGGTTCGAGCTACTCTCTTGTTATATTTCTCTCACCTTCTCCCTTGTTGATCTGTCCTTCCTCTTTGTCTTTTCGCCGTTCTCTCCTCAACCCCTCGCCTCCCCCTGCCCTCCCACGCAGGTGGTTGTATGGCGAAACAGCGTGCTCCATTTATGCGTTTTGTGGCATGTTGTTCGGCCTCTGCAGCCTGACCACCCTCACCCTGCTAAGCATGGTGTGCTTCATGAAAGTGTGCTACCCACTCTACGGTAAGCCTTTTCCAGAAGCTATGTTTGCCCAGCGGCACGATTAAAACATCACATCCCCGAGAGAGGAAACTGATCGTGCCTCTGCGCAACACGCTTAAGCTTGTATTTGATGACTGACGTGTGCAGTCAGTTAAGTGCTGCTTGTGATGTTGGGTGATGCGGTGCAGTTGGGTTTTTAATGTGGCCCCAAGAGAGTGAACTCTGTTTTTGTTCCTGACACTCAAATATAGGCACTTAGGCATGATCACATTCAAAAAACGTCATTCCTTTAAACCACTTGACAAACAAATTGAAATTTTCTTTAGAAATGTCAACTTGCATATAGATATTTGGTCTAAATTGCATTTTTATCATTCAAAACTATCCGTTTTTCGCCCGTTACCACAGAATAATGACTCTTTGAGMTGCCCAATGTTTCATGTTTGTAGCTGGACAATTATCAAACCATGTATTATGCCCTAATGAAGTTCATTGTGTCTATAAAATCAATCTACTACGTTTTCCTAATTACTAGACACTTTTTTTTATTTTTTATGTCTATACAGACATACCTGACATGTTTGAACATGTACTACTGATGAAGACGGAAGTACACGTCAAAACATGTCAGGTATGTTTGTATAGACATAAAAAATAAAAAAAGTGTCTAGTAATTAGGAAAACGTAGTAGACATGTATTATACCTCATGTTTCTCAAGCACACAAAGAAAWTTGACAGATCCAGCTGAATATGGATACCTGATCTAGTTGTTAAGGGTCACAAGATTGTAAAAAAACTTGTTGCTGCATTTAAATAGATTTTGTAGGAAGATACAAGATGATCTAGATTACATAAAAAGGTCAGTGGAAACAAGGCTTGTACCTGTAGCACTAATAAAAGAAAATCATACCACAGCCTTTTTATAAAGACATGAAATATATTAAAGTTTTTTATTAAACATAACGTATTGCATTTCTATAGAACTGATGACAAATTACTGATCCAGTATGAAACATGTTGGCAACCTTGTTTCATTAAAATATTTTTCTTCCTCAACTTCCATCTGTTCAGATTAGGGCAACATGACAAATACCCACCATAAAACACGGCCATAAAGTGTGCACCACCGTCCCTAAGGATTACCTCATTATCTGTGTTAATAGTCGTTGGACAAATCTAATATTCGTGACTTACTGTGATGTTATAAATGAACAAAATGGTTGTGATGGAAGCAGTTTGTTCAGCTTCCTGAAAAATTCCAATAAAACCTTATTTTGTTTTGTCAGGAAACCAGTTTAAGTCTCTTCACGGCCAGCTGCTCATCGCCTGTGCTTGGGTCTATGCTCTGTTGTTCGCCTGCTCCCCGCTGGTCCACTGGGGAAAGTATGGACCCGAGCCCTATGGCACCGCCTGCTGTATCGACTGGCGCCAGTCCAATCGGCACACCTCCACACGCTCTTACGCCGCGGCTCTGTTCGTTTTCTGCTACATCCTTCCGTGCTGCCTTATCGTTGCATCCCACACAGGCATTCTGGTCACTGTGCAAACATCCCGGAAGACCATGGCGCAGCACGCATCAAAGCAGACGCAGAAAAACAACATTCAGAGGATTATTGTCAAGGTAAGAAAATGATCTAGGATCTAAAAAAGGGTTTCACTTTCACAATGTATAAAGTCTATTTGTGGTACACAACAGTTATTGCATTGAGTAGGCCTACTTTAAACATTTATCAGATATAACAAAGGCTGGGTCTCAGTTCAGTGGCTGAAGCCCATTTAGTGCAAATTTGTCCTATTTCATGGTCTCCTCATAATGCAGCCCACTAAACTTAGAAAACAATATACTGAGATTTAACATCATTTTTTATCGAAAAAGACAAAGTTTGGAAAGTAATCGTGGACCGAAGAAATAGTTTTTATCTATGTATCTTTAGTATCTAAGCTAATATTTTTTGCTGCAATAAGATGTTAAATAAAAAGTATTAAAAAGTATGGAGCTAAACCCAAATAATTAATGTAAATAAAAAGTCACTGGATATTTTGAAATTATACCTCCAGTGAAAAGACATGCGAATGCATGTTCCAAAGCATTTTTTAAAGGCATATAAAACATATATGTGATGAGGTAATGCCTGGTCATGTAAACATGCATCATTTGATGACTAGGCTTTCTCATTTCACAGCTGTTTGATGCAGCCTACCTGGATTGAAAAGGGTGTGGCCTCCGTGGGCTGCGGTCCACATGGACAGCAACCCTTGAACTGAGACACAGCCAAATGATGCACACTAGATTTGGTTAACTTGCTCTATAATTAACATATTGGGAGATGTATTGCATTTCTAAATGTATTTCATGTATCTTTTTTTTGTATGTGCTTTTCTTTTATTTTTTTCTAAGCTGAGCGTGGGCGTCTGCATTGGTTTCTTTGCGGCGTGGAGCCCTTACGCTGTCATTTCCATGTGGGCCGCCTTCGGACAGGTTGAAAACATCCCTCCTCTTGCATTTGCAGTGCCTGCCGTATTCGCAAAGTCCTCCACTATCTACAACCCCATCATCAACGTAACCCTGAGACCAAACATCCGCAGGATGATGTGCAGAGACCTCGGCGTGCTATTCGAACGGTGCCTGAAGCGCTGCCTCGCCCTCAAGGGGCAGGCAAAGTGCTGCTCAAAGCCCGAGATCAAGGTCAGACTGCGCACGATCCACAGACAGAGCAGCCAGTTTCCTTCATCGATCTCAGCTGCTCAGCCACCGGTAGTAACTATTAAGGATTACAGCTGCCAGAGGTGGGAGGATGGTTTGGAACACTTTGGACTCTACCCTCAAATGTGTGCTACTGCTAATCCAGCTGTCAACAGAGACTCATCGAAAGATGAAGACGCTCCCCTTTCCCAAGCACACGCCCATGTTTCTGAGAGGGAGATGGCCATTATAAATACTTTAGAGACAAATACCTTCAATTTTCATTTAAAAATGGCCCAAAGGAGCAAAAAACAGGCTTGGTCTTGATAAGTATGTGTAATTTATACCGTTTTGGTCATTTTTGTTCTTTGAGGACATTTTGTTCAGGAATTTGCAAAATGTTCCTCATGTGTTGCAGCAGCAACTATGTGATGTATTCAGACATTTGTTATATATATTTAAAAAAACACTACTTCAGCCACTGAAGCTGAATGGAAAATATTTTATTTATTTACCTTTTTTTGAACAGGCAAATCCCACTGAGATCACAGATCTCTTTTGAAAGAGGGGGCTGGGCCTGAAGGCAACCCATTGTGCAGGTTTATTTATTTATTTATTTATTTATTTATTTATTTATTTGTTTGTTTGTTTGTTTGCTTGTTTGTTTGTGGAAACTGTAGTGCCCAAAGAAAACCCACACGAGCACAAGAAGAACATACAAACTTCTCACAGAAAGACCCCAGGTGCAACCTGGGGATCAAATCCAGGACCTTGTTGCTGTGAGGCATCAGTGCTAACCACTGAGCCATTGTGCCGCCACTCAGTTAATTTATAAAAGCTTATTTTTTTACTTTACATATGAACATTCATTATTCCAGAGCAGTATACTGTAGTTTAAGGCAAGAATTTTTGATGAGTTTTTTTTTAACATGCTGAATAAATTTTCTGTCAAACTGCCAACTCAGACAATTTTCTGATGTGCGCTCATTTTTTACTTGCGTGTTTTTAACTGTTTGATTAGGTTAAATAAAGCTGAAATGTGGATATCTGAAATATTTTTATAATTTTTTATAGCACAGACTTTGCTTAAGTTTCATCTAACTGATTGGATTTTAAATGTTTGATTTTAAAAGTCAAATAAAAATAAAAATAAATAAATAAATAAATAAATAAATAAATAAATAAAATTTAAAAGAAACACTGACAAAAATTGAGCTGTCTGGGTCACTGATGTAGAGCTTGAGCCTTTGCTACTAAGATAAAGTCAGCACCATGAGTGAAGACTGTACCACAGCCCCTCATACAGTCAATTAGCCAATAGATGAAAAGACTAAGTGGAAATACTGTTTCTACACAGGACAACAGGTTACAGCCTAGTAACTATGTCAACTGCTGGTGGGCCAAATCAAATGGCTTGGCGGGCCAAATTTGGCCCCCACTTTGGGCTCTTCTGGACTAGATGAATACTGTATGATGTGTCTCCTCCTTCATTCCTCCTTTCGGGCGGACCTCCCTCGACAAGGCCCACCCGTTTTTCCCTCTTCTGGAACCTTCTTGGCTTCGGTTTCAATGATGTAGCCTAATGTTTTCTCTCTGCTCCCGAGCGCCCCTTAATGATTGTCCGATCTTCAAACTTATGACAAAATTGTCTTCACTTTTTCATGATCCTAGGTTTTTTTACAYGCTTAAAACTAAACTCTAAATTATATAGTGTTTTTTTTTAAACGTGTGGTTTTAATTCATGCATAAATCCGTGTTAGCCGCAGACAGATTTAGGTTAATGCATAATCCAGTACATCAAAGGTACATTTCACTTTCTACTTCTCATTTATATGATCACACAGCCGAGGGTTTTTTTCCATTTTACTATTGGTCTCATTTGTCTTGCTGCAGCGAGTCTTGTCCATTTAACAAATGATTCTCAAAAAAAAAAAAAAAAGAAAAACCCTAGTATGTTTCTGTACATCTGCCTCGGTGGGGTCATTTTTCTTTGCCTATAAATTAGAACCTGACAGCAGTGAGGCTGCTGCACTTCACCACCGACCTCTATGCACACTCTCCAGGCACCTCTGCAGGTGTCTGTTTTGCAGATTTACACTCACTTAGAGAATCACTAGAGATTTCTGACAGACCTCCGTAGGCCTCTGCATTTCTCTACATCTTAAGATGGTACACTTTGAGCTTGTGCCAACATGTTTATACAGCCTGGGACATTCCTGCATTTACAGCATTATTATACTGATTCATCACACAATAATATTTTATAATAAACACTCTTTTGCATTCTATTAATGATTGTAAAGAAAAAAAGATGACACACATTCTGTCATTACAGTATACACTTCAGTGTGTAAGAGCAGAGAAACCTCTGAAACATGCAGGATAGGGGCCCTCGAGGACCAGCTAGTTTTAGATCAATTGGAATTAAATTGACTGCAATTTACTTTGACAATAACATTATCACTTAGTTTAGTTTACTATCAACTATTGAAGTGTAATAAGATATGACATGTTTGACGTTTATTTTGCTCATTTATTTCAGCAACAGAACTGTTTGTGTTCAAGTAAACCCAATTCTTTGAATGTGTTTCTTTTACAGCTCAAACATTGTTTATATTAAAACAACTGCAGGTAAGTTGATGCTGTTTTAGATACATATCGTAAAGAGCGCAACTCCATACAATGTTATTATTATAGGTTTAATATATTACTATTATGTGAACTATATTGCTAAAAGAGAAATAAAATAAAACCAGTTATTGTAAAAAACAAACTAAGCTTAATTGAATATCACGACTCAGCTATCAGCTTCGGCATCTCCTCCAGTGAGAATGATAAACAAAAAATGATAAAATACATAAAATACACAGTGAATTTTTACAAACGTATGAACCTTGTTTATTTGAAATGTTAAAAATAGCATTCCAGTAGCAGAAAACATCTAACAAGGCTTTTGTAACAGTGTAGAGAAATCAAATATCACTTTGCAGCTAAAACGGCATCACTCACAAATGAAGACATTTCATATTAAAAAAAAAAAGACATGACCGCATTCCCAAGATTACACAATTTTCAGAGAGAAAAAGAGCAAATTATCCAAACTGTTCAATATGGTACAATAAAAATTCACCAGATTTATGATACTTACAATGAATCATGAAATACAGTCAATAAGTACTGATAAGTACAAAAGTGATTACATTCATAACGACACGTGTCACTAACCTAAAATACAAGGAATTATAACGAGTGATTTACAAAGTTTCTATTAAAAATATTTATTTGGCAAAATGTCTTGCTTTGGCTTAGCATGATTATAAAATCTGATCGCACATATATATAC
>NW_013952408.1:2407873-2411275 GCF_001266775.1 Austrofundulus limnaeus | reverse complement strand
ATAATGCCATGACCACATACTAAACTTATAAGCTTTGGGTTGAAATTTTTTTTTTATTATAAAAATACAGCACATAAAATAGAAATCTGAGCTTGATAAAATCACAGTTAGATTCAGCCATTTTAATATTTTTTGACTTAAATCCAGAAAGTGTTCAATTATAGCAAACATTGACAGTGAGCACCTTAATTTTCATTACCAACCAGGATATTACATCTACATTAAATAAAGCCTTTTTTATTTGATTTGAGTTTTTCAATAATGACATTCTAGTCAGCTCAACAATAACCTTTACAAATCAATGTGGTATTGCAAAATCATAAAGCATTAAACCAGAAGTCTTTTTTTTTCCATTGATCTGAGCGTTGACACTTTGAAAATAAACAGCACAAAAAGTAAGGAATTTTGTGTTTGAGTGTCTATTTCTACATTTTAACAATATTTCCTGGCAATAAATCTTATACTGTTGGAAAGTCCTTTACATTTGAAGGAAAATGCATTTGTGGGTTGAGCAGCAGAAGTGAGTTTGCGGATTGCGCTCATGACTCTTGTTTTGAGTGTCTGGTACCAACAAGTAGCAATCCCATATCTCTAAAGTCTTAGACTGAACCCTATCCTCCAACATGACAATTCTCATCCCCAGAGCCGGGCTTAGCAGAATCAAACACAAGTTTCCATACTTCTTGTGACCACCACAGTTAATCGCAGCAGAATTGCATTGGTTTACGTCCTTGGTGAACAGTTGCACAATTCCAGTATATTCTGGATGACATCTACCTTTATGTTTCCTTCCAAGGCTCTGCAAAGGTTCCCGATGGTACAGCCGAAAGATCCTTCCTTCATTTTCCAGGACTCCAGCATCTGGTGCACAATCTCTTGTAAGCCGTCACGGAGGTGGTCGTGCTCTATGGTTTCTATTTCCACACTAGTCAGATTCAGGCGTCGCGCACAGCGTTTCCACTTGGTCCCAATGTTGTTCCTCACCAGATCCAGGTGTTCATCATTTACAGGACAGCGGTCTAAATTAAGCAGAGGGAAGCAATGAATGAGAGACTATTTAAATGATGAGATATTGTTTAAAAGGTGAACATTTTTTCCCCAATTTAATTTCAGTTCAAAACTTTGCTATTATTAAAAATATGTAATGGAATGTGAGACACCGACAGTGTTTGTACAGGAGAGGAAAACCCTAATGCATCAGTAGCTGCGTTTCCATTGACCATGAAAATGAGCAAATTAGAAATTCGAAAATAAATTTTCTCAATGAAAACGTCAAATTCGAAAAAAATTACATTTTTCAACAAAATGGTTTTGCGCTAGAATGAGGTGGTTTTTCGGCCGTATCGAAATTGATGTATTTCGCAAAACTGCAATGGAAACACTTTTTTCGCATCACGTGATCAAGAACCGGCTGTTTCTACTGGTGAAAAAGATGACAATGAAGAAGATAACAAGAAGTAAAAGTAACTAACTCACCGACTACATTTTCCCAAAACGCAGCATACGTAGCCACTCCCAATTATAGGGGGCTTGTCACTCGAAGCCTCGATAAGACACCGACGTCTCCTCTGATGGCTGATGAGCGCTAGTGTCGTGGTAGCAATATACTATTCATTTCTATGTTTACATCCATTGCTGCCATGATTGTAATGACTTATTGCGAGAACAAACGTATTCACGCGTGACTTTAATAGCATTTCTTRCTTAATGGAAACACCGCAATTGCGAAGCTGTGTTTTTCGACATTAACAGATTATCGACAAAGTTTTGCGCACATTTTCAATTTTATTTTTTTGTTTATTTTTTTATTTATGCTCGTGTAAAACGACATAATGGTTGTATTTAAGAAATGTTGTGCTTTACCGTGGTTACAAATGCCTTCTTGTATTGAAGAGCTGGGGGAGCCGTTACATGAAGATAATGAATTTAGAGAAGCATCACAACTTCTGATGCTCATTTTGTTGTTGCATCCAATCTGGATCCCGCTGGCATTCTGAATGTAGAGAGATCCTGGGAAAAGCACAACACCAATAGAGTTCAGTCGCTCCACTTTATACGAAATCAAACAGACAAAGCTGCTATTAACTGTTTTTCTACAAACCTTGATCCTGCAGTGAACTACATGTTGTAGAAGGCAAAAGGCGTCCAGCGGTTGTGTCAGGGGCGGCGGTGTCAGGCACTGGGTAAGCTGGCCAGGACTTCTGTCTGTCAAAGTCGATGTGTGGCTGTTGTGGGTTAAAAGGAGGCAAAGAAGGTGTGCTGACAGATGTGGGGAAATGAGGCGAGGAGGACCTCATAGATGCATAAAGTCCTGAGGTGGGGTGAGGCCAAGCGTCCTCCGGGCCGATGATCGGAGCAGGTTCTCCTTTTGTCCAGGACTGGACGGATGACATTTCCTGTGCTGGCTGCCTCACCGTGTTATCTGTTACATTGAAATAGTTTGGCAAGAAAGGATTTGAGGCATGTCTGTGAAAGCTGTTGGCAGCTTCTGGCTGGGCATCACAAAGGTAGTTGCCGTGTTTGTGGTACAGAAGCTCTCGGCCCAGTTTTTCCTCCAGGTCTGAAGGGGTGCTAAACACCCTTGCATCTGCCTGAAGGGAATCTCCACATGGTTGACACTGGAAGGCATGCAGGTCCTCAATACTGGCTTCAACTGGCATGGATACACTTTTATCTGAACTCACCAAAGGAGCTGGCTGATCTAAGAGTGGGAGAGATTAAAATAAAAAAAGGTAATCACAGGTTTAAAAATGTTGCAAACATTTCAGAAGAATTCAAACTAGGGGTGTCCCGATCCGATATCGATATCGGATATCGGTCCGATATCAGCCAAAAATTGAGTATCGGATTTTATCGGACTGCATAAAAATTGTCCAATATAAGCGCTCCGATATTAGCAGTTCAATCCAGCAGTTCACTGACTCCGCTCCAGTGTTTCTATCCAGCAGCGCTTGGATCCAGCATGCAGAGCTCACGTGATCACAACATGCAGCGCTAACAAGTTAGCAAGAATGTCGGCAGAACTTTCTATTTTCATCAGAAACAGAGTTGCAGCGAAGTGTAAAGTTGTCATGCACAAGTTTTCCGAGGGGGAACACAGAACCGTGAACGTTTTAAACCGGAGCTACAACTGCTCTCCACCCTGGCAGCAGCTTTGCGTTTCGGCTCGGTTCGTTCAGCCTCGGTCCAGTGACCGCACACAGCCGCGCTGTTTCGGAACCTCCTCTCTGGTCCGGTCGGTGGTTCTAAGCTGGCAGAAGCGAGGACAGCACGCTTACACTTTTGACATCCCGTGGATTAGCTCTTGATGGACAAAGGAGAGCGCAGATTTTGTTTTGGAATATGAACGACATGACGAGAGCAGTGATAAAAACTGCTCCCTGCAGGAGAGAGAGGCTAATC
>NW_013952408.1:2405933-2407712 GCF_001266775.1 Austrofundulus limnaeus | reverse complement strand
ATTTTATGCTCTTGTTGTTAGAGTGATGTTTAATTTGTTTACACACTTGTTTTAGTGAAGATTAAGTGCAATGATCACGTTGTTTTGGTTACAGTCAGTAAAATTGGAGCTGTGGACTCTTAACTTTGAACAGACAATAATGTGGGGTTTTGTTTTGTCCCCACCTTCAGTTTTTTCCACCATAAAGCAGCACAAGGCTAACAGATGGTAAAAAAATAACTGGAGTGATTTTGAATTATTTTACACTTTAAAAGAACATTTTGTTTTTATTATGTTATTTTTTTCAGGGTTTTATAATTTATTTTATTTATTAAATTGTAGAATATTCTTCATTTTAAAATGTATGTGATCCATTGGTTAAAAAAAATGGGTCAGTTTTTCTCATATCTACTCTTTTTCACTGTTTGACTTGATCAAGACTTTTCTAAGATTTTACATTACAAAATAGGTAAAAGTGTGTGACTTGTACTGTTATGGTRACGGGTCAATATCGGTATCGGACATTTCTCAAAGTTGTAATATCTGTATCGTATCGGAAGTGAAAAAGTGGTATCGGGACATCCCTAATTCAAACACTAAACCGCACATTAAAGTGAACATCAGAGGGTCTATATGCTGTATTGAGATGACTTACCATGTTCACTTGTCAAACTACATTCATGGGTCATTGATAGTGATTTCATCTTTTCAAYAAGTTCATCTGGGCCTTCATATTCTAACTGTAATAGAAGAAAAACAAATATTAAATCGTTGAGAACTCAAAACCTGTATTTATCTGCTATTAATAAAACAAGATTTGTTGCTTAGCGTTTTTGTAAAATACTGTACTTCACAATATTACCAGAGCAAGTCTCAAAGGTAAATATACTGTATATTCACCTTTACCTTGCATAGATCTTCCTCTACATGTGGTTCAAGCGTTTCCATGTAGAAAGGCAAGAAAGAGTTGTAGGCCCCTGCAAAGTAAGTAAAACAGAAAGAAAAAAAATGAAGTTAATGCTATGAATAAAAGCAAGGCTTGTTAAATGACTTAGTGCAAAAAACATAAACAGTGTTAATACATTAATGCCATAATTTTAGTCACTAAGAAAACTAAGACAAGAACTAAAACAAATCAAAAAGAGAAGACTTTTTTTCTTCAAATCTGCTTTCAAATCATGTCCATTTAAAGGCGTTAACATTGTAAGGTTCGCCTCGGCCCACCCCAGCTCCAGTAAGCGTGGGCCTTTTTCTACCCTGACCCTGCTTGTATTTGTATTGAGCATGGCTATCTGTATTTTTGACCATTCTGTCTCCAGGGTCTGCAGGTATTGGAACAGCAGCAACTGTCCAGTCCCAGCCCTCAGAGGTTAAAGATGAGATGGCAGGACAACAGAAAATGGTAAGCTAACTGAAGCTAATGTTGGCTTGTTGTTGTTTGGTAGCATGCTTTTGTGTAGTGAAAGTTATTGTAAAAATAAATTCACAAAAATTTATTCTGATCTGTGCGACATAACCCACCCTGGTTAGTAAACAAGTTAAATGAGCAACAAAAGCTGATGTCAAATTGCGCCAAGCAGCCAGGCCCGGATACAACCACAGGGCTCAGAACTGGTCATAAGGGCTAATGCAAACATGCTGAAGACTTCATGTTTGAAGTCTGGCTAGCCCGGGCCTTGCAGTGCAAAACGGCCTAATTAATACAACGCACACTGGACTCTGTTGTTTTTCACTATATGCAATGTTAAATGGATCCATGATTAGTTGTAACATTAGACTTTATTTAATAAACATATATTT
>NW_013952408.1:2403696-2405868 GCF_001266775.1 Austrofundulus limnaeus | reverse complement strand
ATATTTTCAGTTACAGGCTGAGTCATTTCTACCTTCTCCTCTCTGTCAACGCTCTCTGGTTTCATTTAAAAGAGTTGATCGTCAGATATTGTCCAAGACTATACCTCAAGGGTGGATATAGCTCGCTCACACCGAGGACCTATCCACGTCATCATTTATCCAGAATGCTTTGTATGTAAATAAAATGGCTCCGTCCGTGTTAAAATACATTTTTAAAATTTTACAAAACTAAACAGCCTACAGTATTTTTACAGTCTTTATTTTACAGTTAAAATATATGTTTATAAATAAAGTCTAACGTTACAACTAATCAGGGATCCCTTTAAAACACACACATATATAAAATGATACCTTTAAATGTTGGTCTTTGTTCCGGATTGTGATCCCAGCAGCTCTTCATAAGCTGAATCATCTCCACAGGCGTGTCTTCTGGAATGAGGTTCTCTGCCGGTCGGTCACCATGGCGAACACACTGGCTCACATGCTCGTCACTCCTGGCATCTGAACACAGAAATATGTAAATGATAAAGTTACAAAAACTCGCTGTTCATGCATCTTAAACTGGATCCCATCGCAGCATACTTAGATAGGGTTCTTGATTCGTGAGAATGACCCAAACCACGATAGCAAAGCTGTACACATCAGACTTCTCCGAGGAGGGTGTATGGATACTTTTCAGGTGCTCTGGCGCCATGTAGCTTAGCGTGCCGGCTCCTCTCTGCCCAGCTGTCAGATCYCTAGAACTCCTCTTGCGAGACTCCTGCTTGGTGAGCTTGCTCCACGTCTGGCAGGTGGCCAGGCCGAGATCGGCGATCTAAAAAGCACAGAAGTAAACGTTTTTTAAGTGACTTTCAATGAAGCAAATAGGTTTAAAAAACAAATAAAAAAAACTGCACCTTGATGTGAAAATCCTCATCTACTAAAATGTTTTCCGGCTTGATGTCCTTGTGTAAGACCTTTTTTTCCGTGAGGTACACCATCCCCTCCAGAATCTCTAAGATGATTCTTCCTTTGATGGACACTGGCACACTGACCTAAAGCAACACAGCCAAATTAAGGTTTTTGACACTACAATTCAAAACGTTAATCATTAAGAAAATAAATGCTTTTGTGCTCTACACGAGATTAGAAAATTTAGACCCACTGACCGTATCCAGCATTTCCAAGAGATTGCCTCTGGGGAGGAGCTCCATAACCAGAGAGCAGTCTTTATCCTCCATAATCACACCGAGCAACTTGACCACACGCTTGTGGTTAAGGCTCGCCATGATGTTGCCCTCCTCCAGCAGTGACCTTTTACTGTCTCTGGAAAGTATGGAGAATAATGAGAAATAAAAAAAGTTTGCCTCAAGCAACTGTCAACACGCATCATTTTGAATCTTATGAAGAGGCAGGATTCAAAATGGCAACAGTTAAGTAATACCATGTTTTTTTATTGTTTTTTTTTTAACAAATCAATCATTTTTACAGCCATTAAGCTTAAATTTGGTGTGGTAGTAGCTGTGTGTCATTCCTCAAACATACTCCAAGCCCTAACAGTTTGCATGAAACAGAAGATGGTTTAGACACGTGCAGACTAGAGGGGGGACAAGAGAATGTTCAAGAYGCAGCTGCCAGGAAAAAGATGAAGAGGAAGACCAAAAAGGGGATAAAATGGATGCAGAGACAGGACAGGGTGAGATGGAGGATGACTCGGTGTAGCAAACCCAAAAAAGAGAACAGTCAAAAGAATAAGTTGGCTTCATATAGTCTATAATAATTCAATTTATAGCTACAGGGTCCTTGTGGAAATTCAGAATGCCTTTGCATGTGTTTTATGTGTGGCAGTATGCCCTGTAGGCTTTGAATGCACCACACAAGTGCCTGCATCTAATTGGTTGTGGCTGCCTGTATATAAAGGGCCCTCCCTCTACCTGTGTGACATGTTTGCCTCCCGGTTCAGACTACYGTGGTTGYGGGTGCTGCACGCTAGCCCCAGGCTAGTRGGTGCGTGAAGGGTGTGTTTAACGACCCTTGATCCTTTTTATGGTACGGAGTGCTTCTACTTCCTGGGTGTTTTTGTTTGTAGCCTAGCTTTAACTTAGTGTGGCAGCATGCCCTGTAGGCTTTGAATGCACCACACAAGAGCATGCATCTAATTGGTTGTGGCGCTGGCTGCCTGTATATAAAGGG
>NW_013952408.1:2399619-2402983 GCF_001266775.1 Austrofundulus limnaeus | reverse complement strand
GCAATGTTTGTCTTATCAGTCTCTCAATTACACAAATTTAATTTCTTAATGTTTGTTCTGTACCAGACACAGCAACAGGTAAGAAGCCGGCCAAAGAACCACACGGCATAGATAGGAAACCGGAAAACAAATAGGGCCTCCAGCAGAACACCAGTAAAGGACAAACAGCATCGTCTGGTACAGACGCTGCCGGTGTTCTGCTGGAGGCCCTATTTGTTCACTTCCGGTTTCCTATCTATGCCGTGTGGTTCTTTGGCCGGCTTCTTAACTGTTGCTGTTAGACCTTCATCAGCTCCTGCTGGTCGTCATTCTGCCCTGACTGGCTTAGCGACGCTCAGCTCAAAGTGATTCTGTGGGTTCCTCACAGCTGCTGGATGGAACATTAATTCACACCCAAAGTCTACTGCTGCTTGGCTACCTGCTACCGGACTGCGACATCTGAATTCTTACCATTTTTATATATGCATTTAACATCATTTAATTGAATGTTGTCTGTTTCTTAATTTGTTTTTTTTGTATTTGTGACAGGGCAGTGGCCAGCTCCTGGTGTTGGTGGTGGTTCTCCTTCTGGTTTGGTGCACGATTTTTCTTTTGTTTGCTGTGTTTCTTTTCTTTTTAGGACACTACCCTGAATTACACTCCTCCCTGAGGTGAGCCAGAACTGACTTTGAATGTGTGAGTGGTTTTAAGCTAGTATTTTTTGGAATTAAAACAAGGGTGCAATAAATAAACTTATGGAATTGTGAGATTGTCTCAAGCCTCATCTGTAAGCGGGTCTGCGTGCCTTAAGGTTAACTTTTAAAGTGGAGTCATTATAACCAATTTTATCTTTTACTAAAATAGTGCCACATATGCATCTGATCTGACAAGGGGAAGTTGCAGATGTGAGTAAAAATCTCAGAGGACGACTGAAAAGAGAGAAATCAGCATGTTTTTGTTTCTTTGTCGCCAACACTCACTTACACACTCAGCATGTCTCTTTGCACATTAGAGAAGTTTAAAATGTGAATGCACTTCCTACTTTTAGTCTTTTTAAAGTGCAACGATGGCAGCTGTATGTCAGCCTCCATGCAGACTCTTGTGTTACAGGAAGGGGATTACCCAGGATGATTCGGACATTCGGTTCCCACAAAAAAAACACGAGGACTTACTCGTTCCGAAGAGGACCTGTGTACACGGTCTTCAGCACCACCTGGCCGAGGGTAACATGGTAGCACAAATAAACCTGTCCGAACCCTCCGTATGCCAGCGGCTCCTTTTTGATGAGATCCGCCGGGCTCATCCGCAGCGACGTTTCAGGCGCGGTGGCCATTTCTGTGACAAAATTACAAGAAAACACGAGTTTGAACAACTCGAGCCCCCACATGTACTTATAACCAGGTCGTCAACGCTCAAATACACCCTTTATTKAACTCAAAAGCCGGCGCAGGACACGAGCTAATCGGCTAACCCGGCGAGTTAATCATCCGTAAAGTTCAAAACACCGAACATCCCCGAGGAGCCGTCACCTACATCCCAAAGTTTTGGCAACTTTTACATTTAAACTTCTTTACTAAACACAATACGGTTTCAACTTATTACATCTAATTATCGAACAGAAATAGACAAATAAGCACCGTACATTACCTAAAATGCACCTAAAGACACCTTCTTTTTTTATTTCCGGTGTTTCTTCGACGTCCAGCAAAACCGAAACTAGTGCTAAAAACTACAACCAGCCCAACAAGTCGATGACAGATAAAATAAACCAGGACGAGTAGACTCAGTTCTGACCCCCGAATACATAAAAAAAAAAAAGCATCAGCTATAAATTTCTTTTCTAATTGTTGCTTCTTTGTATTAATAAAAAAATCAATAATTAACTTTTCGTTTGAATGCAAGGAGATTATATTTGTATGTAGACTTGAATAACCCTGGCCCGTTGCTGTTCCTCCTTGTATGTGGCATTGCTGCCCTCTGCTGGTGAAATTTATTATTTAAAAAAATAACATGAATTTTACTGAATGCTGACTTCTCAAAACTTTTATCTTGATACTAATTTATTAAATTTAGCTTTTTAAAATTGAACTTCATCCAAATTATATATACATGTCTAAGTGAATAGAAATCTTTAAAACAGGCTTATTTAAGACGTTATGTTGAAAGTGCATTTTTTTAAATCAACATAAACATGAAGCCCTGCCTGTGAGGGAGGAAAAAAAGAAGCAAGTTCATTGATAAATCGGGCTTTTATGTGAAACTAGAGCGGGAAACCACCTGAATTGTAGCCTCTAGCRGCGTGGGTGAAGTTGAACATGTAGGCCTACATTTTGGGCAGCCTATCTGTCAACACCCACACTATAAATTCCTCCTTTGTGCACACTAAAACCACAACAAAGTATCATGTTTACCTGCTTTGTGTTTCGTCAATTTGGTGGCTTCCACCTTTTTTGTTCGTTCTTTCTTTTTCTTTTTCTTAAATACACTTTTCTTGCTGAAGGCTGTTAAGAAAATTTCCAAACTTACGTGACACTGTAACCAACAATTAGATCAGCAAACTGTTAAAATAAATAGGGTCATTTACAGTACATGTCAATTATAACTTGTCTTGAGTTGTTTGCAAATCGTTTCTCTAGTACAAAACAGTAAAGTCATCATGTCTACACTCTCAGCTGACTTCATATGAAAAACATGAGCGGCCTAAATTAGCATTAAGCTTCTTTACTTGGTAAAATAATCTGAGAAAAAAAAAAGAAAAGAAAAACAACCTATTGTTGACCAAAAAACCAACTCATTCAACTGTGTTTGGTTTTCTGTCATTTTGCATGTGTGCCACAGACACCCCCACCTCATTCGAGTCTAGCTGTCCCACAAYGACAGATCACCAGGAAGTTGAAGCACTGGTGCCTGACTCGTGTCGACAATGTGGGGCAGTGGGTAGAAGCACTTCCTGTTGATGTCTCTTACAGTGATAATAATCAGCACAGAACTGCCAGGTACCATCTTTTTTTTCTCCGTAAAGGCAGCTGAGTTACTGCCCATGTTCATGTCTGTGACTGGCTTCTCAAAGTCTGTGAGCTGTCAGAGGAGGGAGGCTGTTCCTGCCAGTAAGATGTAAAAGATGATGAGAAACATAGTTTATGCTGTGATGACTAATATACTTTGTGGCAAAAACTTTTTTTTTTTGTAAAGCAAAGTATAAACTGTACTCAAATTCAGATATCAGCAACATATAATTTCTCTTTGCTTACTCTATAATTTACCCTGTTTAATGTCATCACACTTGTCTTAGTGCTTGAAAAACACAGAGCATTACACTGACACACTGGATGTCCCTGAATCTGCAGGGACATTCAGTGTGTCCTCAGGGTGATCGTATATATAT
>NW_013952408.1:2396893-2399421 GCF_001266775.1 Austrofundulus limnaeus | reverse complement strand
TATATATATACACCACTTTGTTACATAAAGTGTATGTTTTTTCAGTTCATAGGAAACATTTCTGGTTAAAAAATTATAAGTAGCTGAAATCAAGACTTTGGACTTGACATACTTGTTTTATTTATCAGAATATTGATCAGTCCTATTGTTTCTTCTTCATATACATCATTTGAATTATCAGTGCCACTGACTTTCTCTGTTTTCCCTCATCATAGAAGTATAAAAATCGTGCCTGACCTAAAACTCATATTTGTTTGTTTCAGTGTTGTATAACTCAAAGCAATACTTGAGTAAAAGTGCAAGTATCTTACCATAAAATCCCTTTGGTAAAAGTTTAAGTCTTCTCGAAGAATATTACTGGAATAAAACACTTAAAGTATCTGACATTTGTTGTATGAAAAGCCCATAAAAAGTCATTTTTGATATGCCTTAAAAGTAAATGCATTGTGTAAAAGTGAGCAGTTAAAATTTCCAAAAGGACGCTTGCGAGGTAATCATTCTGCTTAGTCCACCAGGGGATCACCACACTTCTCACAGAACCTGCAAATATCACAACATTCAGCATCCCAGCACACATTAAAATATTAAAGCCTACCATAAACAACACATCCACGTTTTTTATTGACTCGTGTTTGAGGTTTTTATTCATAAAGCTAAAGTGTGAATGATGTTTTTTCACAAGCTCAACATTTAACTGTGAACTCGTACTCACACATACAGCAAAGTAACACAGTTGCACTCTGCCTGTGGTGAATTAGCTGTTAGATATGCCTGTAATGTAGTCTCGGACTTGTTTTTACTTTGCACATTTGTCCGGTACTGATGTTTGCTGATGTCAAATTTGAAAGCTATTTGATTGTGCAGCTCAGCGCTGCAGTTTAGGCTCAACAAACAACATTAACAGCATTACAACAACATTAGTCATGTGTTTTGGATACAATTACCCATCTATGAAAAGGTGTGTCCAAACTGAAAATCCATATTTTATGTATTTGTGACAGTATATACACAGAAAAGTTAGTATATCCTTTAGAATAAGGAAATGTGGCCCTCCTCATGATTCAATTCAGTCCCTGCGAGGTACAATCTGAGGGTACAGAGGAACCCATGGTAGCTTTTAAGTTACAAAAGGCCCTTTTTAACATTGCCTAGTTTTCATGTTTGTGTCCATCAGGAAAATAATAAATGATTTAAGCATATATTTTAGAACTGCAAATAATAAGAAGCTAAAAGAAAAGAAAAACAACAATAATGTTGCCCGTCCGCAGTTTAGCAGGATCACGTGAACCAGCCAGAAGGATGTTGTAAAAGTGATTTGTAAGCAGATGAGATGAAAATAGAAAATGGTAATTGAATGAGAAGTGTCAAATTTAACGTTCAAGCATAACAACTACCTCCTGTCTGTGAGGGTAACAAACACTAACAGCCTGATGAAAGCCATCAACAGTCCAGAGTTGAAGCTGTTTTCTGCTCTAAATGGATGTTGCAGGATTTGCTAACATTTGCCATGATTGCATTATGCTACTCGTAAATCAGTAATGTTGTGTCATTTACTTAAATAAAATAACCAAATTTTGTTTTTGGTGTTTTATTATGCAGTTGCTACTTGTGCAGAAAAGCAAAAGCGTAAGATCTTGCCATGATAATGAGCATTTTCTTCTCCAAACCCTTTAAAAACAGTATGTTTATTCACATGTGATGCCTCATCCACTGGTGAAAGCAAGACTGCTTTATTATTTCCCTAATAGGCAGAATCTGATTTCCCTTACACGGGAAGTGCTTTTTTAACTGACTGAACTACAATATTTTTATTTCTGTATAAGTGTGCACAGAGGAGAACAAAAACAAATAAAAAAACATAAAAACTGAGATCATGGCCTGCAAGACAAGTGAAGCCACTCCTGCACAGGCAAGATTAAAACGAAGAAGGAAGGCCTATTCTTGAACTTCCCAAAACAGAGTACAGTAACACGTTTTACCACACTGTGTTTTTGGAGCGTGATAGCTCACTTTGTGTTCACGGCGTGAAGTTATATTTACTAAGACAGCGGGTCTTCTCAGAAATGTGTCTTTTAATAAAACCTGCAGCGACTAAGTTTTTTTTCTTCTTAATAATTGATCTTCAAAGAATTCTTATGGAAACTAAATTTACCCCATAGATGTTTATAAAGTGTATAAAGTATCTTATTAGCAATTAGACCTTACTTCTGCTATTTTACTGAGCTGTTCCTGCATTTCCTGTTTTGAATGTCTGTCAGTTTCTACAGTCTGAGTTTTCTTAAGGCATGTGTTTGACTTTTGGAGCAAGAGTTTGAGAGCTTTGAGCTCTGGTTTTGGGATCTGTAAGAACAAATCTTTTTTTTTTCAATTTGGCTTATATGTCACATTGTTTTCTTTACATAAAGATTGTCAAGAAAAGATATGTTTCTTTTGTTACTGCTGTCAAAATGTAATATTTACAGCGGGTAAAATAAGTATTGAACACGTCACCATTTTTCTCAGTAAATATATTACTAGAGGTGCTAATG
>NW_013952408.1:2394806-2396837 GCF_001266775.1 Austrofundulus limnaeus | reverse complement strand
ATGTAGAATGCTGTTTCAACAACTAGCTGGTATCACTCTTTCAGTGATGATCCTTTGGAGCCTAACACCATTCAGTATGGCTGCCACAGCCAAATGACCTTAGAAAACACAAACTGGCAAAAATTCAATTCATTTTACAAACACTGTTTTAGTTATTTTTCATCTCAAAATAAGGATGCTTTATTAGGACACAATCAGTTTGATACTGAGAATGTCACATGACAGAATAACCTTTTATTATTCATGTAATGTTCTAAACATATACTTTTTCTTTGCAATAATAAATCAGAAATGTATTGAATTGTTGTATTTCATCTTATTTCTATGGATTTGTATTATTCAAAAAAATAATAATAAACTAAAGCTTAAACTACAGCACTATCTTAGGATGGACTGAGTATTTTTTATTTTTTTCCTGTAACATTAGTTCTACAATTAAACACATTCTAATCAACATTCCACTCTTTGTGTACCTAATTGTTACTTTTATCTTCACATAAAGTTATTTCAATTGAATCCACTTTTGGGTCTCTTAAAAATWAATATTTTTTAGCTTTACTTGAAATAAAATGTATGCGAGACATGCTTTTGAAAATCAAATGTGTTTTCGTGTGTTTTTCCCATACTGACTATAGTTTCTTAGCATTTAAACGCTTCTCTGCAGGTGGACAATATTTTGCAGGCGATGGAGTGTAAATGCAAATTWAAACAGGTCGATAGGATTCAGTTTTTGTTGCAGCAGTGGGGGATGATATACTGTAATTTGGTCCACTGAGACATGTTTTGATAACATGGCTTTGTTTTTAATGATAAATGGCTTGTAGCCCTCCATAACKAAATGCAAACCTTACAAGCAAAGTGTTTGAGCAATACCAAAAATAGATTTGCGTTGGTGTAGCTTTTTGCATCATGGTTTGTCATGTTTGTGATGTTTGGCAGAAGTGTCATCCTGGTGGCACTCTGACTGTAGGGTGGCACCTGTTGCTGTGTTGTTGGGTCCATCCTTGTACTGAGCCCAACACRGGCCTCCAAGAACAACTCATGGAGGAAAGTTGCAACTTAATACACCACTGAAGCACAACTCTAAACTGTTAACTGCTTTATTTTCTTCCAAAAATTCAGGCTATGTCTCTAAAAAAAATCCAAGGACAAATGATGGAGAGACAACCATCAGAATCTAAACCCTAAAGGTTTATCAACCGACCTCCTGATGGAAGCTTTTGCAGCTCAGCTGACTGTCACTGAGATGATTAAATTATCTGGAAATGTATGAAACTAAAGTGTGGATGTTTCTCGCACATTAAATCATGTTTTGTAATTCACACATATCTCCCCTACTGTTTCACTTTGATTTCAAATGTAAAACTCTTTTGCCTTGTGAGGTTGTTGGTCGGTGGTCTGTCTTGTTGAAGTTGATAAGACACGTTCTGCGCTCTGTTTGAAGCTCTGTTTCCTGGTTCTCTTCCTGTTTGTCTCATGTGCAAGGGAGGTCATGCATGGTGGCATCAAAAACAGAGAGCACATTATTTCTTCAACCTTTTGACTCAATTAACTTCACAGGCTGTAGAACAATAAAAAATATAGAATTTTGGCTTAGGTTAGACTCCACATTCTACAGCATGAGGATTTCTGGAAGTGTAGCCACTGGAGGGCAGTATTACTAACAAATATATGGGGTAAGAGAACTGTCAGAATCATTGTATGTGTAAGAGTCTAAATTTGTACATTTAAGTCTATAAACATACATAAATTTGTTACAAATTTGCCACATTACAAGTACAAATCAATTTTACAAGTACAATTCTCGTGTGAGAATACAAGTTTTTAAGTTACAAATACAAGTTAAAAAGTTACAACTTTGCCACATTACAAGTACGAATCAAATTTACAAGTACAATTCTGATGTGAGAATACAAGTTTTTAAGTTACAAATACAAGTTAAAAAGTTACAACTTTGCCACATTACAAGTACGAATAAATTTACAAGTACGAATCAAATTTACAAGAACAATTCTTTTACCTGTCAAAATA
>NW_013952408.1:2377718-2393006 GCF_001266775.1 Austrofundulus limnaeus | reverse complement strand
GGACTAATGCTGGAGCTTTCTGCAGAACATCAGGACTAATGCTGGAGCTTTCTACAGAACATCAGGACTAATGCTGGAGCTTTCTACAGAACATCAGGACTGATGCTGGAGCTTTCTGCAGAACATCAGGACTGATGCTGGAGCTTTCTGATACATGTGTGCACTAAGGTGTCAGAAATACTCAGAAACACCACGACAGGCCAGAGCAGGGAGATGAAAATAAATCAATGAAAATATTGATTTCATTTTAGTGACCGTTGAAAGAAATATCAGTTAAAAATTATTTTAATAAAAATATGTCACAATGTAGCAGTAATAATAGTAGTACACTATATTATGTGTTAAAACGTGTTATTTGTGATACATTTCATTAAACATTTTAACAATTTACTGGCCCCCCCTTTTTTACTACATTCATTGTTTCATCTATCACTCACAGCTCTTAGGTAAAAACAAAAGTGTTGACTTTTAAAAAATTTTATCTATTAAAGTAAAACCATCAATCAATGTCAAATAAATGAAAACTTCTAGGTAAGTTTTAATATAAACAGATTAAACATCCTGAGTTTAAACAATACGTCAAGGCCTGGTGTTTGACTTCCTCAGCTCTAAACAGGACATTTTAAAACTGTACATTTGCATTAACTGAATTTTTCAGCTGTCATGAAGGCTTTAAAACCCTGATGAACAGATTTTGTTCCAGTGTCTCATCCTGCTGCTGGTTCAGTTCTTCAGATGGTCAGGAACTCCATCACCTCCTCATCCACCTGTCAGTTGTAGGTGTGGATGTAGAGGACATCTGTCCTGGGTCATGGATGGGCTGAATGCTGCTCGCTGTATCAACTGCACTTATCTGAACCACAGAAGATCAACAGGTTAACAGGACTGATTTATTTTAACTTTATTTGATGAATTATATTAACTTTATTTTTATTAAGTTTATAATATTACTGCTAATACAACTATTTGACCTGACGTGGGGTGGAAGTGGCTTCCACTGGTTGCAGTCTCACTGGTGGAGCCTGATGGTCTCAGTCCTCTGATACAAAGGTCTGGAGACAGGTCCTCAGTGGGTCCACAAACAGATTCAGGTCCATGTTGAATAAARGTAAATTGAAAAGACCACAGTTATAGTATCACACAGTCACAGCCAGCAGTCTCATTAATCAGACAGCAAACATTTTTCTACACATATTGGTCACTGAAATCTGAAGGAAGTAGTTTGGTAGTAGTTAAAAATAGATTAACTTAGTTAAACACAGTTTAACTTTGATTTATGGTGATCCTAATTAAAATCAATGTCCGTGTAGTTCTGACAAAGCTTTAAAATTGTAGCCAACAAGGTCTTACTAAACAAAACAAAATAGAGTCAGAGAAAGCTTTTTAAACACACTGTTAACACCATTTAGGTTTTTGTTCTTTTCAAGCCGTTCTAAATAAACTTCAACTGAACAGGAAGTATGAGGCTGTTTTTTTCTTTCCTATTCATATCATCATGCTAACACTAACACCATGCTAACAACAACAGCAATCAACAAAGCTCTACTTTCAGCAAAGAAACTGTTTAAACACATCCTCTTACAAATACTGACAAGTACTATGTGTACCAAATGTGAAATAAATAATACAAACTACTATTAAAAGTAAAAAGAGTTTAACTTACAGTTGTTTAGGGGTTTGATGGTGGACTTCAGTCCCCCTGCTGGCCGGGTCAGAGCACTGCCATTATGTGTTTTTGAACTTGGATTATTTTTTCCATTATGCAGTCGGTTTTATGAATGCATCAGTTTTCCTTTTTGGTTGTTCATCATAAATCCGCTATTTACTTCATTGTTGTACTACACGACATGAATGACAAACTGAAAAGCCTCCAAATGCTTTTCCCTTCAGCAAATTGTTGTGTTTATAAAGAGTTCATCTGGTCCCAAATGAGGCAGTGGTCATGTCCCCCTAGTGGTCTGGCTTAGTTACTGTTTGCAATCGATCTTTTTGGTGTTCCATGCATAATGTCTTATTTTGACAGGTAAAAGAATTGAACTTGTAAATTTGATTTGTACTTGTAAATTTGATTCGTACTTGTAATGTGGCAAAGTTGTGACTTTTTAACTTGTATTTGTAATTTAAAAACTTGTGTTCTCACAGAAGAATTGTACTTGTAAATTTGATTCGTACTTGTAATTTGGCAAAGTTGTAACAAATTTATGTACGTTTATAGACTTACATGTACAAATTTAGACTCTTACACATACAATGATTCTGACAGTTCTCTTACCCGATACAAATCACCCTAAAACGCTCTTTGCACTCAATCCCATGTGAGTGTTTTTGATATTTGGCTGATATTATCTTTCCTCAACATTGTTTTTCCTCCCCAGGTGAAATGCATGGTTATAAGGGAGCAGCTTTGTCAGTGGAAATGGGTTGGACTTTCTTTTAGTTGAAACATATATTTGGGTTATTTTCTCTGATGGTGTAACAGCAGGTAATTGTTCCAATTAGTCCCGACGTGCGCTCTGGGTGTCTCTCTTTACTGAGGGATTCCCCGCTGCCAAGCTGCGTGGGCGCAGAGTTTTTTTTCTTCTTTTTTTAAAATGAGAGCGCAATCTACTGCGCATCTCCTCCAGAACTTCAGAGCCCGATGCACAGGCTCCTCCCTTAACAAAAAAAGAAAAAAAAAGTGATAAGTTTAAGAGGACCCCGAAAGCCTCCAGACAGATTTCCGCGGTGGACCCACATCTCTAAAGGTAAGCAGCAGCAGCAGCAGCAAATTAATCTGAATTCAAACTAAAAAACAAAACTATTTTTATTTATTGTATAAAGGCAGAAGTTTCTGCTCGGAGAAAAATGTTTCAACTCAGCCAAAATCACTTCTACTTTCAAAACAACCAATCTAACATGATTATAAAGTTTTAGGTAACCTTTAGGTTAACAAACCAAACTCAAACATTAATTATTTGACTTTTACCTTTTTAACTATTATTATTTACATGTGTTTTAAATGATTCATGAATGTCCCTTGCCTTTACAGGAAAACTGCTAAACTTAGTGAATGCAATTTCTTATTTCAGCCCAAATCCTTGGATTAGGCTGTAAATGAGCATCCCCAAAGGTGTTTAAGAAAAGCATAAAATCTGACAAAAGTGACCACTATATTGTTGCTTGGACTGAGACTCAATAGATCAGTTCAAATAAATGCTTTTGGAAAACAATTCAAACTGGAAGTTGCAACTTTAAATAAACCCAACTGCTTTGCATTAGAAAAACCACAGAGTCTGACTGTTAAACTCCAAACCCTCACTGTGTCCACGGGTCCACCATGTGCTTTATTTGAACACGTTTCGTTTGCAGAGATGAACCTGGATGAAGACAGTGGTCTGTCAGTCAGTTGCGGCAATGGCAAGCTGAGACAGTGGCTGATAGAACAGATCGACAGCAGGCGATATCCCGGCCTGGTTTGGGAAAACGACGAGAAAAGCATCTTCAGGATTCCGTGGAAACACGCGGGAAAGCAAGACTACAACAGGGAGGAGGATGCTGCGCTCTTCAAGGTCAGACCGTCTCTTCTCTCGCCTCACACGACATCCACAAAGCACCTGACAACTGCAGCTCTACCACTGCATTAAAGATTTGCAAGCCAGAAAATAACTTTTATTTCTTAAAAAACAAAAAAGTGTCGGTTTTGCATGATTTATTTTAGTTTCTTACAAGCAAATCGGAAACTAAGAAAAACTATTTACTTGTTAAATTATTGCTTTCCCTCCCTTTCCTTCAGGCATGGGCGCTGTTTAAAGGAAAATACAAGGAAGGTGTAGACAAGCCAGACCCCCCCACGTGGAAAACCAGGTTACGCTGCGCCCTCAATAAAAGCAATGACTTCGATGAGATGGTGGAAAGAAGTCAGCTGGACATCTCCGAACCGTACAAGGTTTACAGAATCATCCCAGAGGGATCCAAAAAGGGTGAGTTTTTAAAGTTGTTTGCGCGTTATGTTGTATGTTGTGCAGCTGTAAGATTTCAAATCAAACACACGTTGTGTATAAAGTGGGATAAGATTTTAGAAATAAAACATTAAGTTTTCTAAATGTTGCAGCCACACTTACGGAGACTGCTGCTGCATTTCCCACAGTTGCTACAGTGTTTATAAGCTATTGGTTATTTTTCACAGATACATTTGCACCACTGCTGTTGATTCCGATGAGGCAGGAAGCACAGGAAGCAAAAGCATGAACCAAAAAGGCCGTAGTGCTTTTTTTAGAGGGCTTCGGTTACTAAGCTCAGGGTGCACACACAACACAAGACAACCTCAGCCTTGCATAACCAAGTCTCTACCATCATACAACAGTTATTGTCACAGAAGAGCAGTTTTTGCTACCTTGTCAACATGAAAAAAAAGGCAGATGCAGTTTGCTSTCTGTTGCACTTGCTTTGCAAATCACCCTCAGATAAAATAACACAACCCAACACGTGCAGGAAGCATAATTCAGAGTTCAGACTTGCCTAAAGACTCTTGATGCTGTGCTTCACAAATCGATTAAAAGTTTTTACTTCTTTGTTGTTGCATGAAATTAGGTCATAAAGCGTTTAATAACAGTTTCCATTTTCCTGATTCTTGCTGAAAGCATGAGAGTTTCTGTTTTCRAACATTTACAGGAATGAAGATGAGCCGTTTGGAAGAAGCACCCTCACATGTTAACACTCTCGGCTACATTCCTCCTTTCACGTCACTGCACAACCAGGTTAAAAGATTTTGCGGTACCCTGCCTTCTTTAAAATTAAGTCTTGCTGTGTGAGTAACCATCCCTGTGCTTYCTCTTTTAGGTGCCCAGCTTTGTAGTTTCTCAGGAGAGAAGAGACTGGAGTGATTATCATGTACTGCCAGAACAACAGACTATGTCTAACACACATCCCCACGGGCAACATGCAGAGCTGCCGTACGGCCAGTGCCACTACCAGCCATCGATCGGGCGTGTTTGGCCTGGCTCACACACAGAAAACGGTAAGGCAACTATTTACCGACTAAACTGATGCAGACTTTAATGCACTACTCTACAATAAGAAAAATATGACGTTATCTTTTAGTCACAACCTCTTAGCTCTTCCTCCCTTACAGATAAGCTGCATAAATCGACCACATTTTTTACATGAGACTCCATCTGGAAAATCACACCACGTGATCGCATAAACAGTTTTGAAAACGATCAAAAACCACACAAAGATGTGCAAAGCCCATGTTTAAAATGGTGCTTTACCATGTTTTCACAGGAAAAGTGTGCATTTTCACATGTGAAAACCTCAGGAAACATGTTAAAAACATTAGTTTCACCTATATTCCACATAGTAATTGAACATTTTCACAACGTCTCACAGATTTGAACTCTTTTTGTTCTGACAAACCAGTTTCACTCAGTCAGTCAATAATTTATTCTATTATAATATTGTGAATTGTGAATAATGAAGATACCAGATCACTTAATATCATTAATCATTATGCAGTCCTCCTGCAGCAAACTTTAATGTTCAATCTGTTTATGAATCAAAACCAAGAACTGTACATTGTAATTTTAAGTCAATTCATGCGTACGATAACTGAGGTGTGAAACATAAGCTTCTTCCTTTTCAATTCTAATACAAGAATATGAAAAACAACTTTCTCTGTAGAAACAAGCTCACTTCTGCTTGAAAGTTTTTCTTCTGTTTTATCGACATTTATCCATTCATTTTTCAAATGCAGGCTTTCAGCTCTCATTCCACACCTTCTTTTCCGACTCTCAGCCACCCATGTATGCGATGGAGCCCAACAATGTCATAACAGGTAAAGAACCGATGGAATGTACTGTAAATGTTTAATATCTGGAATCTAATTGCATTTCTTGATACAAAACTACAACCACCCCTTGCAAATTTTACTTCCATATTTTGAAGCCCATAGCACTGGTTCATCACCTTTCTTTATTTTATTTTTTTTACTACACGAGCTTAGATTAAAATAGGAGACTGAAAAAGATGCTTTAAATGTCAAGAAAGAAAAGAGAAATATTTGAAACGGAAAGATTGCCTCTAACAAGTTGCTGTAGATTTAATTATAGCTCATGCACTTCAGCCCTGTCTCCTGACCACACTGTGACTTAGATCTTATTTTTATTTAGAKGTGCCAACTAAAGAACCATCTCCTTCTTTCAGATTTCAGCCTGCATGTGTCCCTATACTACAGAGAATCCCTGGTGAAAGAGGTGACYGTCACCAACCCAGAAGGTTGTCGGATCACCTCTTCCTCTGCATCCTCTCCATCCTCCTCCTCACCGTCTCCGTGTCCGGAGGACAAGTTTCACGACGGGGCTGAAGTCGTTCTTTTCCCGGCCCCGTATCCCGAGTCCCAAAGACAGGGTGCTGAGATGCTTCCCAACATACTGGAGAGAGGCGTGCTACTGTGGATGACAGCTGACGGGCTGTACGCTAAACGCTTGTGTCAGGGACGGGTCTACTGGGAGGGACCTCTGGCTCCACATCTGGATAAACCCAACAAGCTGGAGAAGGATCAGCCATGTAAACTGTTTGACACCCATCAGTTCCTCCTTGGTAAGCAGCAGCATGCACTTCAGATGCTGTTCACCTTTGCTTTTGTTCTTCTCTTGTCCAGTTTCTTTTTTTTTCAGTTTCCACTGCACAGACATATTGTTTACCAAGTTACYGGTTTTTCACTTAAATAACTCGAACAAATGAGTTATTGTATGTTTTTGTCAGTGTTGTATAAAGTACCTCAAAGTGATACTTGAGTAAAAGTACAAGTACCTTATCATAAAAATACTTTGGTAAAAGTTAAAGACTTCTCTAAAAATATCACTTCTTCTTCTTCTTTAAAAGTCTCAAAGTATTTGATATTTTTGTACTTAAGGATCAAAAGTAAATTTCTGACACAAAATCTACTTTAGTATTAAAAGTAAAAGTACTGAGTAAAAGTGAGCAGTTAAGATTTTCTAAAATGACATTTATTGGGAGGTGATTTCTCCAAAAAATATTTTTTCTAACGGCGTGCAGCTGTGATGGGTTGTGTACAAGCTAATAGGGTGTCAGAATGGTATATATTTATACTTCTCATCCAAACACAATTAAATTCACTATCCAGGAGACACAATTTATCAGGATAGTATTTTTTAAAGTAATAACAACTCAGAATAAAATAGGAGTAAAGACTTTCTACTTCTGACCTTTTTAAAAAATGTGAGTAGAAAGTACAGATAATTGTGTTAAAATGTAATGAGTAAAAGTAAAAAGTATGCTGAAAAATAATTACTCAAGTAAAGTACAGATAACCAAAATTTCTACTTTAAAGTAACAAAGTATTAGCACTTAGTTACTTTACAACTCTGGTTTTTGTGACAGGCCGTTGTAACAAATTTCCAAAAAAAGAAGACATTTAGTGTTTGTTTTCAGTTAAACTGAACCCAATGTTGATTATTCTTTGAACTGCGTGTCTTTTTTTTCATACTTTAAACAGTGTTAAAGATGCTTAAGAAGGAAACAGCAACCGTGCTTATAATTTCACACATTATTGTTGTAATAAACCCATCTGTATTGTCAGTCTTTACAGTGTACTGAGAAAGAAACTGGAACCAACGATCTGTTGCGGGATATTGACAACTTTTTAATGAAAATGTTTGTACTCTTACAAACAACTCGAGTCAGTTATTATCATGAGTATGAGTTCCTTTTGGAAATGAACAGCATTGGCAGAAATATAACCTTTTTTTTTAAATAACCAAAACAAAAAACAACAAATGTCTCAATCATTTCCATGTCAATGGTTGAATTCATTGATGAGGGTGGTGCTTGTGGCGCTAGACTTGAGAGCAAGGCTGAAGGTGCTTTAGCTTGGTAAGTCCCTCTCTCAGCATTGAGGTAGCACAAAAGAAGGAACTCATCTTTTCAGCTGGAGGCCAAAGTATGTGGAGTCCCCACCCACATGTGGTCCACCACACTGCGTGATGCGACAGCATGTTCTGTGCCATTTCAACCTGAATTTCCACCATCCTCATTAGTACTTTCCAGAAAACGTATTCTAATACAGGAAAAGGTCACATGATCAACGATTGGTGTTGACTTGTATCTACAATGGAAATCTTCAGGTGGTGGATTCATTGAAGTATTTTCTTTAGTAGTGATGTAATCTTTGTTCTTTTGCTCTTCTCCTCCCAGAGCTTCAAGATTTTGCCAAAAATGGCCGCCACTTACCACGACTCCAAGTGGTTCTGTGTTTCGGAGATGAATACCCCRATCCACAACGTCCGAGGAAGTTGATCACAGCGCAGGTACCTATGTACTATAAAACTTTATTTTTACCACCAAACACTAAAAAAGTTGAATACAAAAATCTGAGAACAAATAAGATTTTAAAAACATTGCATTCAGACGCGAAACTCATTTATACTTTTCAAGCCATGTCTTTGGAGTGTAAGAAAACGTGTTGTTATTTGCAGCCGAAGTACGCACAGGAGTCGTACTCAGATTTAAACTTGAATATTTATTTACAGACATGTAGAGTTTACCACACATACAGTATCTTAGATCTGGTCCGCTTCCYGATATCTCCACCCTGGTACCGGAGGCCCAGTAAAAATGCCCCCCAGCGACAAGTCCCACCCCGAATATGATGTCATAGTAAACCAGGAAGTAAGTTATAGAAACAGACACTAAAACTAAATAGAAACTTTTTGATTCTCAAACTGTCGAAAGTAAAGATGATGTAAACCAATTACAAAATATAAAATATAAGACTGGATCTAAAATTCAGTTAATCGATCACAAAATATCCTTCAGTGGCTGAATTTCTGCAACTACAAAGCAGTCAGCAGTTAAGTGGATAATAAGTGGCAGAATAGACTGGATGCAGGTGTTAAAACAAGAAATCACAGTCGCAAATCATGACAGGTGAGAGTTTGGGTTGTTTTTGTGCCATTTGCTTTCCTTAGCTGCCAACCTAAATACATCTGCATCTGGTTACAGAGGTTTTTGTGCAGCGAATGCACAAACAGAATTGTTGCTCCTTTGATCGTGTTTGTCTTACCCTGAATACACCTTTTTCTGATTGTACTCTAGAAAACCGTTGAACACATACAAATGTAGATAAACCACAACTAGCAATAGATAACTACAGCTAAATTTTATTGGAATCATATTCATGTTTCTGGTTGGACATGTTTGTTAGTCATCAAATTATCATATAAACATTTGGAAGCTTAATTAACCTCATTTGGATGTAAATATCTTTACTTTGACTAAAGCAGATTTAAGCAAAACAATAAAAAAATATGATCAACTTGGCATAAAATTGGCTATAATTTAAAATGGAGTGCGCCTTAGAAAAAACACGTTGAACTAACAGGATTCTGTGGCCTATTTAAGGTTATTTTCTATTTTCTGTCTTCTTGGGGCGTATTTGGATAAAACAAGTAATAATTTAACATACTGAAATTTCATTTTATTTTAGGTGGAGCCAGTGTTTGCCAAGAAGTTGATGTACTATTACCAGCAGAACACAGGTCACTACCTGCGGACCTATGACCACATCCAGGAACAAAACTCCTCTTCATCAATAGACTATGCTTCCCAGAGACCTCTGCAGCACATTCAGGAGTGAAGATCACGCCGAAACAATAAGAAACGAACTTTAAGCAGCAGAGGTACCAATCTGAATTCAAAGCTGTGACCTTTTCTGATGTCCTGTGAAGGCTGTGTACTATAAATCTTTGCACTGCGGTGGGTTCGGGGTGGGGAAGACCCCTGTCAATTTGACAAGCACGTCTTGGCATCGTGGACGTTGACTGTGGAGAAAAATTCATTTAAAAAAGAAAAAGCAAAAAAAAATCTTCTGTGAATATTGTGACAGTGTGAAGGATGCGGTTTGAGGGTGGAGGGAGGGTGGAAGGGGGTGGGGGGGTGAGGCGAGCCGAGGGCAAACTGAGACAGGAAGTACTAAAGCAGGTGCACAGGAAGAATGGCCCCTAAGACAAACTTTGATACGTGGAAGAGATAAGCCGGCATGAATGAAAACTTATTATTTGCAGGTATTGAACATGCAACTCGTGCAACGAGTGAAGGGATACCAAGAAAAAAAAATCAACATTTTCTCCGATATGACACAGCTTATTCTGTGATTCACTAACTTTATAATATAACATAATTGACATGCAAAATGGAAAACTTACTGGAGACATGTCCAAATTTCTGAAATGGGCATGTTTACAGAATAGCCAGACAGCTTATTTTTATTTTTATTGCGTCATATCACCTATTCTGCATCATTTTCTCTCGTCTTTTTCTATTTCTTGTGAAATATTGTATAGTTCTTTGAGTTTTGTAATAAATATTCTGACACCAATCTGGTTTGAATGTCCATTTTGATTTGAGCTTTCGGATTTGCAGCTCACCAAACAAACAAAGTTGATCAGAGAGCAACCTGTGGTTCAAACACTGACCGAGGCACGTTGACTGGAAAATCACTCTCATCCCGTAACTTACAGGGAAACGATACCTGAGCCTCTTGAAACTGGTGGCCTCACAAGTGGGAAGGAAAACTACCTTCATGGTCAGCGTGCAAAGGAGTGCTTTGGTTCCCATGCATCTGATTCCTAATGTAGAGGCATGCATGTACTCATGCAATGTGCGCAGAGCGTCYCCCAAAAGCTATCAAGAGAGCTGCAGACACAATAATACACGACACAGAGATTGTAAATGCAATAACTAATTCCGGATGCTGATGCAATCCTGAATGTTAAAGTTGAAGAAAGAGGGAATCGGTGTTTAGTTATGTTTTTTCTTCTGTGGTCCAGAGTTTCGATCTCTGCATTTACTTCCCTCACACTTAAACCACATCACTTTCACAAACTCTAACCAAAATCACAGTCTGGAATGATTGTTTTTGTCATCAACCATAAATCATTTTTCCTCACAATTCTAGTCATTTAGACCTCCGTGATTCTCTAATGAAATACTGCGTCGGTTTGCAAGATGAGTTTACTTAGAGCTTTGTTGCTGTCTGTGTCTCGCAAAGGACTACGTGCACAACTACGCAATTTTGTGTGTGGGCAGGTACACGCTTGTCGTATTACTGGTGTTAGGAATTGACATTTATGACCTCAGGATAAAACATGTGACTCCCCCACCTACAGCACTAATGACTCAAACCCAAACACACACACACACACATATCTCAGATCACAGCTAACATTTACAGTAAAGAGAAAATCTAAGAAATTCACAAAAACTATGATCAGCCCTGTTAGTGACTCTATAGACCTTACATCAACCAGCAGGTTGTTTTATTTGCAGATTAAACTACTTCTGTTGTGCTTTTAGTTTTGAGGTCTGAACATTTGCAAGCAAAGAAAGTGAGACAGAGAGAGAGAGAGGGAGAGGGAGAGAGCGAGCAAGCGAGAGAATCAAAAATGGTTAGAAAAAAAAGAGGCAAAAAAGAAGAAGAAAAGAAAACATATATCACATATTTGTCATGGTGTTTCCCCCTCTGCAGGAAACCACATCATTTGTAGTTAGGCTTTAGATTTTCCGTTTTATCGGTCGTTTGTGCCCTTCACTAAAAGCTGAAAGTTTTGTCAGATGATGATCCCATAGCACACCTGAAAGTTAATATAAATAAAAACAGCAACATCACATCAGATTTTTTTTCTAAATAAAGTGGTGCTAATATTTATTCGATGAATTTGACTAATTTGTAAAAATAAATAAATATAATGAATTCCTTTTTTAAAAGAGCACGGCATGTTATTTTAGTAAGCAGTAAAGTACTGAAGTTGTTTTTTGTTTAATCTTCACACAGAATAGAAGACGTTATTCCAACTATTAGAATAAAAATGAGTAATAAAAAGTTTAATAAATAAAAAAATCCTGTTTAAATTCTACTATTCACTGCTGATCTTATTCAGTTTACATCAGTCAGTCATCATACCTATGTTACTTTGTTTAGATCTTGAGTAACGTTGAGAAAGCCACTCAGGTTCTCAGCCAAGGAAACAGACGTTCTGCTAAAAATCACCTCTTTGCTTTGCTGACATCTGCTGGTCACTGGAGTTAATTTCACAATTAAAGAAAAACTTATTTATTTATTTATTTATTTATTTATTTATTTATTTATTTATTTATTTATTTATTCACCGTTCTTTAACCAGGAAAGTCCCGTTGAGATCTCTTTTTCAAGGGAGGCCTGCGCCTGAAGGCAACCTATTGTACATGTTTTTGTGGGGTGGGGGAGACTGGATGGAGTTAAACCAGTGACAGCTTACATTGATATTGAAATAGGGATTTGACATTGAAAAATGAAACACTGAAAAAGGAAACAGTGAAAAATAAAAAAATGGAAAAATAAAACACTGTCATTGAAAAATGAAACAAAAATTTTGGCACTGTAACTTTAAAATGCCAAAACCTTTTCAATGTTTTTTTCCAGTGTTCCATTTTTTAATGTTTCTTTTTTCAGTGTTTCAATTTTCAATGTCAAATCTCTATTTTAATATCAATGTAAGCTGTCACTGGTTTAACTCCATAGAGTACTCGGAGAAAACCCACGCAAGCACGAGGAGAACATGCAAACTCAGCACAGAAAGACCCCAGGTCCGAACCGAGGATCAAACCCAGGACCTTCTTGCTGTGGGGCGTCGGTGCTAACCACTGAGCCGTCGATCATAAAACATATTTTATGCCCATACATCCATTATCTTAACCCTCTTCTTCCTTCCATCACAGGAGTCACTGGTGCTCATATCCAGCAGTCTGCAAGGCAGGTACCGCAAGCTGACCAAATGAACTAAAAAATAATAAAAATTACATGGAAAACCTAGATTAAACAAAATTAACAAAGTAACAACAAACAACATTTCTTACAAAGTACAGTATCTCAGATATTTTGAATATCTCAGTATGTATAATTTATGTACAGTAGAGGTAAATTATTCTAAAGATTATGAGAAATTACTGTGAAAACTTTATTATCTGTATCTTGGAGAAGAGATGAAACATTTCATTAGAGAAGAACCCGTCCAGAAGACCTACACAATTTTTTTCTTTTTGATTTTTTACCTGGATTACTGAGATGCATCAGGACATTTATTATCTGTATATTTTATTTTCCTCAGTATGATAACTTTAACCCTGTTGTTTAAATAAAAAGAGCAAAACATTTACTCTTATAAAAGGGAGCAATAAGATTTTATCAATCCTGAAAGAGACAGGAAACAATGAAAAGACACCAACGCTGGGATCACGTGTTCATGATATTTTGTACCAGTGGAAAGATAAACTTTATGTTCTGAACTGTTTATAGACAATACAGTGATGCGTTTTACAGTTGTCTAGACGTGAGGTCAAATAAGAAGGAATAAACTTTACAAAGTCTTTGATAGAGCTAAGGAGATAAGGCTTAGCATTATCTCTGAACTGGAAAAAGCTTGATGTTACAACAGCACTAAACTGTTCCCACACATAAAAGCTGTCAAGAATCACACCCAGGTTCCTGAAAGCAGAATGACTGCATGAGGCCAAAAAACTGCAGTACCATCAGATCCGATGAGGGGATTTTTCAAAGTCAAATAATTTCTTTTTATTTTCACAGAGATTGAGAAAATTTTGTTGCTCAATGTTCATTTAATTTAGACAGTGAAGTAGTGATTTTAATGGGCTTTAACTGGTACTTTACATAGACCCAGATGTCACAAGCACAGCAACAAACAGGAATAATGTACTTACTGTAACATAAACCTCAACAGAGGGAACAGCAGTGGACCCAGCATAGATCCCTGAGAGACTCCATGATTGTGAGAGATCACAGAAAACAAATTAACCCTTAAGGGAAGAGAAAATAATGTATTTTTGTCATGAATGCTGATCTATTTCATCCTGAAACTAAAGTATTAAGCCAAAAAAAAAGATTTATCTAATTTTTTATTTTACTTTACAAAAGGTTTCACAACATCTAGCCTGACGATTGAAACCTCATAATTATGAAAATATTTATAGCAAAAGACTAGGCAAGTAAGAATAAAGGAGCTTTAAGTTTTTTTTACTAATAAGGAATACATGTAAAAATAATAATAAATCCCCCTGAAACTGACCCTGAACATCCTCTGGTCATTGTTCCGGCCACCTGCTGATAAAGGTGTGTTTCCATAAAATATTTACTGATGTTCACAAAAACAGGGCAAGAGCCTTTCAGTAAAACCTGAGCTGAAAGCTTCACACCCATAATTTACTCAGTACTGTCCATATAGTTTATGTTTCACTGGCTCATTACACTTATCACCTGCTATTATTGCATGATAATTCTCTGAATCTGACCTACAGGAATCAGGAGAATTGCTTCCATTTCCAGAAATAAAATCCCTATCAGCACAGGTAATCAGTTTGAATTGCTGTTTATGCTTGTGTCTTCCAACAACAAAGCTCTTGACCCGGCACACTACGATGGCTGGAAAGCAATAACAAGTCGTCGGATATGAAGCAATATACGCAAAGGAAAACACATGACTGTAAACAGATAAAAAGTTGATAAGCAGAACAATACAGCTAATTACCTGGCACTGATCTAAGGTTAAGGCCCTCTGTTTGCCTTGAGCCTTTGAGGGTAAAGAATTTGGCACTGACATGCTTTATTTTCACAAAAATCTAGATTTTCAAGTATAAAAAAGAGGAAGATTTTAAAGTGTGAACAGAGCCAAGAAACAATAGTGTAGTGAGTTGAATGGCCAGTAGGGAGCGGTGTAACATAGTTTAGTGCCTCCAGAGGTGAAGGAGTAATGGCTGTACATGGCCACAGTTGAGCTGATGCAATAATTATTCACCGACAAGCCATTTACCTCTAAAACACCAATGAGATGTTTCTAATGCAGCTAAAACAGTCTGTGCAAAGACCGCATCACATTCCTTCACTCTAATTGAGCCCTTGAACAAGTTCAAGTTGCGTCATCAGAAATTCCTGCGAGTTTTTTAGGACGTTTGTCTTTGCAAACCCAATTGTTTTATTTTATGTATGAAACACCACACAAAACTCAGCTCAGACAGAGAGAGACAGTGGTGTGGTCTGAGTGACAGGTCGTAGGCCGAACTGCGTGAGAGTGAGCTAGGCTGTTCTCAGACTCTGTGTGGTCTGGGTGTGTGGTCTACAGCTGATGGGCAGGAAGGAGGACGATAGAACCCAGTGCGTGTGTGTGTGTGTGTGTGTGTGTGTGTGTGTGTGTGTGTGTGTTTCACTCTGCTCTAGTGTGTATTGCATATCTTGTCAACCAG
>NW_013952408.1:2365148-2377413 GCF_001266775.1 Austrofundulus limnaeus | reverse complement strand
TGTGTGTGTGTGTGTGTGTGTGTGTGTGTGTGTGTGTGTGTGTGTGTGTGAATGTGTTTTGCCTTCTGCTGTTCAGCCGACCTGGTCTGAAACATAAACAGTCAGACCTCAGCACTCTGATACGGCTCACATGTGCTTTGTGCACCAGAGAGACCTTTAGGTTCAAGGGTCTCTGTGTTGTGTGGATTTAAAGGCAACTTTTACACTGCTGCTTTAGTTGAAGAGGTTGCAACATTTCAAAAACAATTTTGAATCAAGGATTTGCTATTTTCAAAGATATATGTGACAAAATGAATCAAAGAATTAACATGTTTGATGAAATTTGGTGAATTTGCCTGTAAAATCACATTTTCCTCATAATTTCAGTGAAGATTTTTACAAATGGAACAAACTGAAATATGAAAAGCAACATAAATAGACATTTTACCTCATAATCATCCAACAAAGGTGAATAGTGGAAGAAAATTAGACTCCGCACGATTTTTTTCACCCTCACAAGTCACACACTCATATTGAATCCACACTGCTCCCACGGCGATCTCAGGGGAAGGCTTTGTAATGCTGCTCTGCTGAGCCAGCGCCACGAAAATATAAATACAACCTCGCCACATTTCAGCCATGTAAATAAACAAGGCCACCCAAATTTCCAATTAGAGCTTGTGTTGAAGGCAGGAAATGGGGTAGACAAGAAGAGACCACACCTTCTTCTCGATCCTCCGGTCCCGAAAAACGTCCAGGTCAAAGACAAGACAGAGCTTAGGACTTGACATGGCTGATTTTGCACATGTAATCCCAACAACACTGTTAAAAGAGCTGGAGTTGAGATTCGTGCGTAGAACATATTTGTGGGGCACGATCATTACGTCCAAAAAGAAAAAAAAATCTGTATAATTCATCCAAACACAGCGTTACACCAGCTCGCCTTATCAGCTCCATCAAGTTTACAAAATGTTGTTTTTAATCAGGCTCAAATCCGGCGTTCCCACTTTGTTCCACATCTCCTTGGAACAGCCAGGCACYGGTTTTATACAGCTAAGCCCCGAGACCACCCTGAAGATTTGATCCAGTTGCAAAAAGCACATTCAAGGTTGTTACCGTGATAAGAAAACCAAACCTCCTCCAATGAGAGATAATGCTTTGATAGTGAACCAAGATCTGAGTAGTATCTGCCAATCAGAATCTGGTACGGACTCGCCCATGATGTGCCTGCTGGATGCTGCTTCAGCYGTGGTCAGTCAGCAAACATCATGGGGCCTATTAGTTTGCACAAACACAACTTAGTGTAATTACCCCAGAGAGTCAAAGAGCTGTGTCGTGAAAGTCACTTTCACTCCAAGATATGTTTGTACGAGAGACCACAAGACTTCCTTAATGACCGTAATTCAGCCGGAAAGGGCAGAGCTCATTTAGATAAAGTCCAATGCAAGCAAGCGACGGTTACAATTTGATCCTACACGTGTATTCACATGAAGCACCTTGGTTTGGCTCACGTTGAGATGTTCTTGGTTTGCATCAGTAAAACACCTCGTTTCTTTGGAATAGTTACTTTTTCTTCCATCGTTCATTGCTCAGTGTTTACATTTGGTTGGTCTATCGCTGCAGCGTCTCTTCGCTCACAAGCTCCTGAACAGCCACACAGGAAACGGGCAGCATAAACACGCGGATAAGCAGATCCTCTCCTGCTCTGACTCGGAGCTGTAGAACCTTTGTGTAAACACTGGTGAGTCATTTTGGAATTGCTTGTWGAAGCATGAGCCATCACCGAAAAAGAGATTTAACCAATGTCCCGAAGGAGAAAGATTTTGCAAAATTTTCTAAAGATTTTTTTTTGCATAATAAAGTATGATGCCTCTCACATATTTTCTAATTTATTGTCTACTACTAACAATTAAACATTTGTATACATCATGTTAGATATTTGAAACTACATGTAATTTCAGCTGATTGGCAACTATCCACTGAAAAATAAAGTCCCAAATTGGACAAAAATGTGTTTCTGGACTAATGCTAGCTGTAATTTCACTCAAAATATTAACTTGTTCTTAAGTAGCACCAAAGGTACAGTCAGAGGGATGAAAACATTTGTATTCATTGTATTCAGTCATGTAGGTGTTAAGATTTTTAACTGGACTAAAAAAACATAAAAAAAATAAATATAATAAAGTCATAGAAGAATCATAGTCAAGTAATATCCAAGACTGTAATATAATTTCTATTCATTGCGAAATTTCAAAATATTCTGTTCTAACTTTATTGGAAGACAATTTCACATTTTCTTTCTGGTTAGCAGTGGAAATCATTATGATTTCAGTCTAATCTTTAAACTCAACTAAGTACACCCTGGATCAAAAAAATAAATAAAAAAACATAAGGGTTTTGAAGAAAAATATTTTCCATCAGGGCTTCAGCTTTTGTTTGTTATGTTCTACAGTTTAGGATCCAGACCACCTAGCTGGAAGTAGAAAACAGACAAGCTTAAACATTCATTCTGAACACAAAAAAAGGACAAACAGCAAACTTCACACTAATGTTGACCTTCCATTAAATGGGGCTTATAGCTTTCTGTCCTACTTTTACATTAAGACCTGCGAGTCCTCTGGGAGGTGCATTAATAACAGTAGTTCTGCTGGTTTTACTAACCTGAGATAAGACAACATACTGCAGATTAGTGCTGTTAGATAATACAATCTGCTCAACATCTGGAAGAAAAAACATCGAGTTCTATTTAACAAGATAATATTCATTAGGTCTATGATAATAAAGATCAGGGATTAGCTTTTCTGTCTGTTCTGTATGAAGCTGAGCGCTTGTAGGCTGTCTGGACTTTTAATGTTGTTTGAGTCAAAGTTGGGATCTGGCCAGTATGAAAAAACAAACTGTTTAAATCAGACTACTTAAAAACTGCTTTGTGAGGAATAAACAAAACAGCTTATATACCAATATTACAAGAAAAAATATATATAACGCAAATCAATTTAGTTTAATAATTTCTAAAATAAAATAACTTAAAAAACTGATTCACTCTGTTGCTTTAGACTAGAAAGAAACTACAGCAAAACAAGCAAAATCAGTGTAAAGTACACTTTTTTACAAAATTTTTACAAATTTACAAAAAAGAATTACTGTAAATAATGAAATACAGTAATTATTCTGTTTCTGTTTTAAACACGTGTCCTGATCAACTAAAAAAAAAGGAAAAAAAGAATAGATTTCACAAAAAAGACATTCATGCGTATCATACAAACAAGTTCTTTTGAGTTCCCTTAGGGGGCATTCCTCTTTTTTGWGAATTTATTGGTAAGTGTGTGTGTTTTTGTCAGGTTTTGCTATGACTCAGTGGCCAAAAGGAAACTAAAAGCAAAACAATTAAAGGTCCTATTAGGCAATGGACTTATTTATCTGACAAGGAAGGAGTTGTTGTTTTTTGACATAATGAAAGGTGAACTTGGAACACAGACAAGCTAAAATCCACTGAAAGCTACAAAACACAAGCAGAGTTTCCTCATCATATCATGCCATGTGACAATTGTTACCTTAGAAGTAATTCCAGGTTAGGTCATAGATTACAAATCTGTATTCTGTCATTTCCACTTAAATCACTTCTGMTAATGTGTTAATGAGTCCAACCTTAGTGTAAAACAGTCAGACAAAACCCCACACTGCTAATCTTTAACCAGAAACACAGTAGCTGATGTAACATGTAGGAAAGTATAATAAAAGTTGAAGTTTATTGCCCTCGCTTAGTATAAAGTATCACTTTTAACCCTAACCGCTATTTAATCCTTTACAAGGCTCTACAATTGGATTTGTTTTATTTGTTTCATTAACTGATTAAATTATTTTTTATTCTAAATGAAAAGTGGGATTCCAAATAAATCACTTTTTTGTTGAGTTTAATAAAACAAAAACAACAACAACAACAAAAAAACTCCCACTGCCTCATTCTTATCTTTCTCTGGTTCAGGTGATGTTGTTATGATCCTGAAGCGCTAAGATTCATGACAGGATGTAACCCTCTCATTAACCATTGGACTCTGTACCTTCATTGCTCAAATGCAAACTTTTCCATAAGTACAATTTTATTTATGAATCAGTTCTTGGATTTCTACCAACATCCTGCTTTTATTAACATATGTGTCTTATTAAAACAGCTAAAAGGAAAAATAAATTGCATTGAGTCTTCAGATTGTTTAAATAGCTCCTTGGTTCTATGATTCAGATTTTTATCCAGTTGTAAAAAGAAAATGATCATATTTCCTACTAAATACTGTCATTAAAAAGGAGCCACAAAGCAACACTATTTGGAGGCATGTTTCCACCCCTCAAATAAAAATCCAACAATCTCTTCTTTTTGAGCATAAAGCAGTTTATTGTGTTTATTATAGTGGGAATACCCATGTTTTGTAAAACCTGTCACTAGTGTACAAAATGGTCAAAGTTTTACCTTTCATATTACACATGCACCTTCGCTCTAATGCTTATAATAGCTTAGATTGAAAGGTTTTTATCAACAGTTTTTTATCAAATAGAAAGACAAAAATGCTCCTTACAGGGAAGACCCATTTAAAATGGGATTTTTATGCCAAAAACATTCAGAGTTTAATATTTTATTCTCCATTTCCCTTGGACTATTTTGATTATTTTATTTACAAGAGAACACAACTTCATTTGTTGATTAGTCACAATAATACCAGCCTTACTGTGAGGTATATTTGGGTTTCCAGGGGTCAAGTGCAGACACAGTCTCTGTGTGGTGAAACATTCCTGTATGAGGGAGTTAAGGCATGTAAATCTTGGGCGGGGCCAGACACAAGTTTGTTTATGTCCTTAATCCCACATTGCATGCCAGACAGCAGTCACACATGTCAACACCAATCCCTAAGCAAGAACTGCTTTCCATAGAGACATTAGTCATTATTGTTTACTACGAACTCTCTTCGTGTCATACCTTGGAGCTTACTCATCAGTTAGCTTATTAAGTAAGCTTTAAAAATCCTCAGAGGAATAACACTAAGGAACTCCAGGGCTTCTTGTATACGTGTTTGCCTCAGTGCATTCTCAACGGATTGTTTGGATATGGGCCTCACCCCAACTGACGGTCGTCAGCACGCTTCACTTTTGTTGTGGAGCAGTTTTTCTCCRTCATCYCTGAAAGCATGTCTGAAACAGGTTGAATTTATAGACAACAAGGAARATTTATTTCTCCTAAATGTGCACATGCGTGTACTTTATCAAAAAAACTTGAATTTATTACAAGATGCTCATAAAACGTGAATCTACAGCTGTGATGCACCAAATATAGCCTTTCACACCACAAGAGTACMTTTACTATAGTTAGTCTTTGACAGCTATAATGAGAAGGTATTTGCAGACACAGCTGACTTAATGTTTTTGAGTTCATCTAAGGCCGGTTGCTTAGCAGGATGTGTTTAAACAGTGATATAACATCAGTTGACGCTCGYGCACAGCAGCAATTAAAGTTTCCAAGGAGCTGGTATGACAGACTCTGGTCCTGTAAAATTATAAACACTGCATTTATGAGAGAAAAACACAATCTGACCTGCTTTGTCTTTTAAAGGCTTATAGARTTTACTACTGTCCAAAGTCCAAAGCTGTAGCTTGGACTAACATTTCTAGAGTTTAACACTAGATTTTGATAAGGTTTATCTGGTAGGCCAGTCAGAAATCATGGGATATACTGTAAATCTAAAACTCTTTAACATTTAAAGTCAACCTAATTCAAATTGGTTACCACAGCTAATCGCTCTCTGCTGATTTAGCAGACATTGTGCTGAAACTTGGCATGATGGTATTTGAATGTCACCATCAAGGGGGTTTATGCTCTAAAACACTGCATGTCATTTTTAACAATTATGYTTAAATGTACATATATGACATCATAATTTTTTTAATCAGGTTAAAGATACCTAAAGACAACAAGTGAGTTGTGTTTGTGTACTTAACCAGTTAATTTCTAGTGTGTTTGAGCAAATGATGTGATTTTATTGGATGAGTTATTTTGACTTGATCAAATTATTGTGGTGGTCATAACCCCCCTAATCCCCCCTGCAAATTACGCCTATGACCATCAGTGTGTGAATGACTGTAGTGTAAAGTGCTTTGGGGTCCCCATGGGGCTTGATAAAGGTCTACATAAGTTCAGTCCATTTACAGTTTACCGTTCCCAACACTACTTTGAGTGTTACATATTGTGTGACATCTTTGCCTAAACTTTGAGCATAGTCAATCCTGTTTGTCTGTTAGCAAAATATCTCATGTACCATGGAACGTATTTTAGAAAATTCTCAGAAAGTWACCATCAACCCAATTCAAGATGGCCACCACAGCTAATCCATCAGAGTCAATACAGAAACAGCTATACTAAGTTAATTCAGCAAATATTTGTATTTAATCCTGAAATCTTACATCAAGCACTAATAGATTACACAGTATCTTGCATTATTGCATAAGATTGAACATAATGTCATTTACAAAACTGACCAGAACAATTACAACTCATTGCTTAGCAGAAGGCAAACTCCTTCCAGGAGTGATAAGCCTTATATTTTCTTAGTTTCTGATACCATGAGCACCAGTAAAACCAAAACGAACAACCAGTCACTCTCACCTWTAGGATATTTTAGAGTTACCAATTAACCTAACATGCATGTTAGGAGTAGAGAAGACCCACACATGAAAGAATGAACATCTGTGAGTTGACAGCATTAATCACAAGGCCACCCTTAATTTAAACATTCTAATAAAAATCCATCCATCCATCCATCCATCCATCCATCCATCCATCCATCCATCCATCCATCCATCCATCCATCCATCCATCCATCCATCCATCATCTATACCCNTCCATCCATCCATCCATCCATCCATCCATCCATCCATCCATCCATCCATCCATCCATCCATCCATCCATCCATCATCTATACCCGCTTCTTCCTTTCAGGGTCATGGGGGTCACTGGTACCCATATCCAGCAGTCACAGAGCGAGGGGCGGGGTACATCCTGGACAGGTYTAATAAACATATTCAAAYRAAAACAAAAAGGCAGCACTGCACTGGCTGTCATTGACAATTTGACTGGTGAGCTGTTGTGTTGATTTGCATGTAAGCCTAATCAGTTCATATCTGTATGCACCGAACCTCTGACTAGTCCCAGAAACTGCTTTTATTGCCTTCCTTTTTCATTAGAAGGAAACTTCCAGGYAGATAACGAGGTCAATTACGCAATGAGTGCCTTTTGTTCTTGCCCCTAAAAAAGAACTTCCGCTAATATAACACAACACATGGCACTGGATATGTCTTGAAATCTTCTTAAATGAATTAGTGTTTTCACTTATACTACTACAGTTTCTGTTGTGCGCAAAAGACAATCTGCTAGATCGCTATGTATACATTCCTAACATTTTCGTCGCAGGCTAAGGTGCTAAACAAACTACACACAGATGTCTTGTGACAGCCGCCAATCATGCTTCCGTTCACTCTTTCACCTCACTTTCATTGTTTGTATTTTGTTTGTTTTTATGCGCCTTAAAACAACACCCATTTCTGAATGACCTATTTAAAAGAGAAGTCATGGAAAAAAATATTTTTCTAATGTCCTTTAATATGTCTTGATGAGTCACTATGTGTTTATAGTTTTCTACCAAGGACATCATCACCTCCTACAACCAGGGTGTGTATGCTGGTTTTTCAACTATAATAGGTCAGTAAGTGGGATCCTTTTTATTTCTAAACTCACAGTTCATACATTAAATATAACTGTGGTGCAAATGTCCTATCATACATAATTTTAGAGGATGACAAAGGAAGCAAATCTTTGCTCTGAGAAATTACAATTGGTGTAACTTTTATCTAGTTTAAATGTGTCACGCTTTCTGTCTGTTTTTGGGTTCACGAGTCTTTGTGTAAAATTTGTGCAAAGAACTAAATAATCAAAAGACATACAGACGTGTTAGTCTTCAAAAGCGAACAACTTTCCAATCTTTGGTTTATTTTTCCTCYGCTCACAATGCCATTGTTTAATGACCTTTACCCAACTAGTTGTGCCCTTTTACCTTGTTGTTTTGTCTTCTGTTGGTCGTGGACGTTTGATGCTGAATGAGGATCGGATTACAAAGGCCCTGTTTTGATCTCTTTCAGTAATTCCACGGGTTGGAAATGACAAAATCAGCGGATCGGAAATACTTTCATCGCCCTGCATTGTGTTTATACAYATGCACTTTTAAGGTGGAGTTCTCACATCATCAAAGGATGTAGGAGGTAATAAAGAGACATTTTGTCATGCGTCCAGTTTTGGAGGTGAACTGGGAAATGAAAAAATAGACATGAAATTCTGAAATGAGGTTGAGATAAATGCCACCCCTGGTTTGCTTGGATTCCATTAAACTATCGCGTCATTGTCTGGGTCACAGGGAAGAGCCAGACCACAAACCTATAGATGTCTTTGTTACTCAGTGAGACTGAAATAGAAACTGCATTTCACCCAAGCTTTCCTTTGACCTCATCATAACCCATCATGCCCTTTCAGACCTGACAAATACTGGGCGAAGCAAAGAAAACATCCTTTCAGAAGTGGCTTTGCTGCCAGTTTCCTGAGAAAGGTATAGGCAGGTCCTTAAAGAATGCCTTAGAACTAAACGGGGATTAGTTCCTGTAGTGGAGTAAGATTTTTTACTAAAGATTACTCACTCAAACTGCTTGGTTAACAAAGCTGTTTATAAATTTAGCTAAGCCTAAATTTGTGGTAAAAGGTGTTGGCATCGTGGCACCACCAGGTAACCAAACCCTTTATTTTCACTTTCCAGTTTGTTTTAAGTTGGTAAACTTTAATAAGAGTCCCTCGTCATTTGAAGTAATCACTAATAGACTGTAGTACTGTAGCAACTAAACACTCAAGTCTATCTAAACCAGGGGTGTCCAAACATTTTGTCACATGGGCCAAAATCATAAAGTAAAAGGACTTGAGGGCCAAAAATATTTTTCCTTTACCTGCTCAACAATAAACTAAGCATTGAATACTTTAATTAAACAAATAATTTAGCCAGATTTATCACTGGAAATGGATGCATAAATTAATCTAGATCCAGAACTTTAAAAGTGTTTTTGCAAGTTTCCCATATTGAAAGAAATTTAGCAATTGTCTAGGTTTCAATTTAATAAATTCTGATCAATAAAAATCAGGGTTTAGGTCACTCTTTCGTTGAAAATGCTTGCTGTATTCAGATAAATTTCATAAACTAATTAAAGGCAGATTGGAGTGCAGCAAAATCAGCTTTTGAGCAGAAGTCACTTGATAGATGTGGAAAAAGCTACGAGTCTGGTTATTTAAAGACAAATACTTGGTACTGTTGCCAATATTTTTAATTATAAGATTTTACTTTGTCTGTGATAAATTTGCCCTAATAATAAATAGAAAGTCTCCATCTACATCAAACACCTGTGCCGGGGGGACAAATTTATAAACAAATTAATATAATTCTTGAAATGAAGTCAGGGGCCACACAAGATCAGTTCAGGGGCCACAAATGGCCCTCGGGCCACACTTTGGACATCCYTGATAGCAGAAATGAGTGGTATGAGTGGAAACTCCAATGTTTTTAACCTCTGCTGGCATCATCAGAGAGATCCATAATCTTTATTATGTATTTATTCTTATCAAAAGTTTTATTTCAAATACTTTACATTATTATTAGTATTATTATTGTCTGCCACCACAAGCCAAACAGAGACAATAATATTCTTGGCATTGTCTGTGTGCATGCGTGTGTTTGTGTACCTGTTTCTTGTTACCTTTTTATGAACTTGTCTGGTATGAACACCTATCTTGCCAGGACCAGTAGTCCTGTTGGAAACCGAAGCCTGATCCTATTACAGTGAAATGTCATTTTTGGGTTAGGATTAGGTTTAAGACTAAGGTGGGAATTGAGTGTGGGTTATGTTAGGTATGTACTGTTAATGGTCAAGTTTAGGGTATGTTTACTGGTTTAGAGCTTAGTGGAAAGTTCTTTACTTTGTTGTTTTTTTTCTAAGTCAACGTCAGAGTGTGGAATTTGAGCATTTGTTTGCTTTGCATTTACATTGAAAAGATAGTGATGGTGATCACTTCGCTGGGTATTAAAACCATGTCCTATGGAGACTTTGAACTAAACAAAATTTAGAAAAAAATAAAGCTTTTAACTAATTGTCCAAATAATTGAAAAAATGAAGAGCTTTTAAGGATACAAAATAAGGAGTGTAATATTTTTAATTAAGATATGAATTGGTTTTATTTATTTATTTATTTTAATTGCAACAATTATGCAAATCACCATGGGTGTGGTGACTGAAAGAACAAGGCGTTTTAAATTAGGTCAGCTCCAAAGAAAAACGACTGAAGAGATTGATGACAGTTAAAGTACGACCTGGCTCCCTGTCAGTCTGACAGCAGAYTGACACTTGACATTTCCATTTGCATAGATTAGATTCCAGTTTATTGGAACCTAGGTGCAGTTCAGATTACTGAGTCCTTTGGCTCGAGCCTTGCCCTCATGAGTCATCAGCAGACTTGGCTGATTTTCAAGCACTCATATTCAACCAACCAGTCATAACCAGGAATGTTTATATAAGGAACTGATTTATGTTGCTTTATCTTATGTTACTAATCAGTTAGATGAGGGATGAGTCATGAAAAAAGGGTGGAACCAGGTTGGTCAAGCAGCTTGACAAACTGGTATTGTCTGATGGGATGATTTTGCAATTTTTTTCTTTGAAAGAGCTTTGAAAGCCATGCTGGACTATTGGTCTGGGGATCAAGTTAGCTTTTCACTTTAATTTGCCAACTTTGTGACAAATAAAGCTAGGCCTCAAACCAAAATAAAACCAAAAAACACTGCCTTTAAATTCCATGTGATCAAGTTTTTAAAGGAAGTAATCAGTTATGACCCCTGTGACCTGGAAAGGAAGAAGGAAGTTAAGATGATGGATGGATGGATGGATGGATGGATGGATGGATGGATGGATGGATGGATGGATGGATGGATGGATGGATGGAATATAGCTTGCGTTAATCCCGATGATATTGCGGAAACCTGTACAGTAAGGAACATCWTTTTTTTCTATTGTGCTTTTTTGTGAGTTTTCAAGCTAAATTATTAAAAACTAAATATTTTACTAATTTTGTAACATAAACATCAATGTAAATTCAGTTCCATAAAAGATATAATAGAGTACATTACATTACATGTGCCTAATTTCACATGAAAAATAAAAATAAAAAACTCCAACAGACTGGATGCGGCCCATAGGCCACAAGTTGAATAGTCGTGGTTTAGAGTTGCTTTCATTTGTTTGAATCAAGACAGATGTATTCAGTTGTTGCTGACATGAGTGAGTAAAATTCTTAACATTACAAATCTGATGTGTATAGGTATATAAAAATGAAAAACAGTTTACTTTGTACAATGACTTTTTATTGACTAGTTCCTTCAACTCAGTAAGRGAAGATAATTGTGTTTTTGTTTTAAATAACCATTCATGTTAACCATCTGCCAATTAACCATAAATTACAATGATGAGAGTAATGAAGAAGGATTTGTTTTTCTCCCATAGCCTGAAAAATAAATGTATTGTCTTAAAAGGAACTTGTGTCATTTCTTTGGTTTTGATCACTTGAGCAAAAATGGCTGTGATGATTTTGCAATGATTAGATAACAAACGTTTCATGGATCCTGGATGATAGTTTACCCTAGAAACATGAGGTTTAAAAAGCATGTGTTGTGCAGACTGCCCCACACTCCTGTTGACTAATAAGTTTTAAAAAGTCACAATAATTTCACCAGTCTTTCAACTTGTCAGCAACTTTTCTTTTAGAAAAACAACTATAAAAATACTCAAAAAAGTTTTCATTCTAGTGTCCACTGAGCCCTGTCAGAGTAAAATGTTGGATTTACTCACCTATGTTATACTGGTTCCACTAAACCAAGTTAAGTAAAAAATAAAGCAAGTTACATATTTTCTTCAAAGGAAAGTTCAGTAATTGCTTTACATTTACTCAACTCAGGGTAGTGGAACCAGTTGACATAACTTGTTAATTATTCAACATTTAATTTCTTGGAATGCAGACACGCAATGCTTAAATGAATTACTGCCACATTATACAATTAAATAAACCTCTTTTTCAGATGTTGAAATCTGTCTTTAAAAATGCTACAGCTTTCAAGTATATTTCTTTGTGCGTTGTTTTTAAAACAACACACACATTTACAACC
>NW_013952408.1:2362243-2365138 GCF_001266775.1 Austrofundulus limnaeus | reverse complement strand
GAAATTCACGTGAACATGTTCTGAAGCCTAAAATGACCTAATATTCACCATGGACATCCTACCCCTGATCCCAGTACCTAAACTTAACCATTAATCCTGATCCCTCATGTTAACCTCAGACCCACAACGCAAAGACCCCTGGTGGCGCAACCCGGAAAAGCCGCGGGCGTCAAGGACTGACGCGAGGGGGGTATCTGATGCGTCAAAATAAGACGCAGAGGGAACCTTACCTTAAGCGTCAATATGTGACGACTTGGGAGTGAGAATGTGTAGCATTATACAATTAAAAAACCTCCTTTTCAGATGTTGAAATCTGTCTTTAAAAATGTTACAGCTTTCAAGTATATTTCTTTGTGCGTTGTTTTYAAAACAACACACACATTTACAACCATTATTTTTAGAAGAGTGTAACTCACAGGCTTTTTAACTTTGAACTAGCTGATAAATACATCTTTCTGCTCTTGATTTGTGAAGTGGGATGACAGCAACATGGTGTGAATAAGATCTGGTTGCAGCTTTAGAATCTGAAACTGGTTCTGATCCTGAGCTGGTGCTGATCTGGCTTCAAGCAGCTCTGCGGTGGGGCAAAACTAAAGCAATGTGTGGGACTGCAGCTGAGGTGTTTAATCTTCACAGGGCGTCAGGTAGGAGCAGCCTCCTTCACCTTCGGTATAGTTTGTGTATTTAAACCGTCATAAAAGATCCATTACTGCTGTCAGCATGTGTGCAATAACAACCAAGAGTCGGCACACACACCACGCGATGCATGCACACACAAGTAGTCGGTGCACACAGTCATCCAACATGTTGTAAACATTCTCTATTCATAGACATTGGGTGTAAACTCTCACAAGGCTTGGGGCATTGTGCTGAGCTGAGTCCAGTTAAAAGAGCAGATCCAGAACAGGTCTGGGAGTGTGTTACTTGAAAATAAATATCATTAAACTTAGCTGTCAAAATTTGTAAGGCACGGCTGTGAGTGCCACCACCTATGAGGTGTTGGCTGTTCTCCCTTGAAGGTGCCGGGTTTTGCATTTTGCTCCCCATTGAATTCCAAGCCACTCAATCGCGACTCACCGAACATGAGAAAAACCATGCAAACAGCCCATTTCACCTGAAAATGYTCCAAATACGTTCAGTCATTTACTCACTCAAAAACATGTCAGAAAGGAAGTTCATGTCTGTGGTCTATTTTGGTAAATATTATAATCTTCACCTGGTGTTTTATAGAAACTGAGCAATCAAATTAGCACAGGCAACCCTGGCAACAAGAACAACAAATACACAATGTAGCCACCAAACACTAAAAATAAGAGTGATTGTGAAGATCATGATCACCTTGGATTCACAAAACATTAAATCATTCTGACAGCGGCATCTGGCCTCTAAATGACTCCTGTGTGAGGAGGCGAAAATAAGGTGTGCGTTAGCTGATCTGTGTTGTTTCGTGCAAAGCGAACAATTTACAGGCGCTCACGTTATGGGAGTTCCTCCTCTTGTTTGCACGCACAGCTTTTTTGTTGTCTCCTCTTGAATTTTTTTCTTTTCTTTTTTTAACCTGTCTCCTTTTTTTCTCATTTGAACTTAACCCAAACAAGATTTGCAGACTTAGATTTTATCTAGACAGAGTTCATCTGAAGGGAATCCCAATACACATCTTTTTTGTCTTCACAATTAAGACTTGAACGCCTGAAGGCAATCCAAACAGGTTGAGCATAGTTGGGACAAGTTATATCCTGTTAACTTTGAATTATTATTATTATTATTTATTTTGTTAAGCAGGTTGTTGAGATTGTGCACGTTAAAGACTTGGAAGGTGTCATGAACTTTTATGCAGGGCAAACTGTACAAACAGCAGGTACTGTAAGGTCAAAAAACACAATAATTCTCAAAATATCAAAATCAATTTTTTTTGCAACAATAAGCTTGAAAGCTTTTACTTTTGTTGTCATCTTTATTTAAAGTAAAAAAACAAGTGATCGAAAACAGTATGAGTTAAATGTTGATAGTATCAACCTCTTCATCAAGATCCCGCATGTTGGTTTATGAAAGCAACCTCAATTGTTTAGGCACATGGCATCAGACCATGGCCTCACGCAACTGTTGCCCTTGTAGATGAAGGTTAAAGATTTCTGGCCAGTGGTTATACTGGTATACTGACTAGTTTCTTCACATTAAAAAAATAAAAAATACAAGGCAGGTTCTACAAGTATTCTGTTACTGGTTCAGGGTCTGTCCAATCACCTATTTTTATATTATACCTGTTTTGTGTTGATGTTTTGCAGTTGGAATCAAACATAGTATTTTTATTTTTTCACCCTTTTTAGAGTAACTAAATATGACCGATTTGACTGGAAACATGAATGAATGCACAATAGACATTTTGAAGTTTCATCAGGTGTCTGGGATGAATGAAATCATTGCCATAAGACAGGGATGTTAAACCAATTTTCTCTGAGGACCACATGAGCGTTGTTCTGGCCCTCAAACGGCCAGTTGTAATTAACTTAGACACTTCACGTTTAACTTTGACTAAACCTGAAACATCACATTGCTAACAATTACTGAGCTCTACATGGTATTTCCTGCATAGAAACAATGTTTTAATACATCCTCTTAATAACACTGAGAAGTAGTGAGTAAATGACTAAATAATACAGAAATATAATTAGTAAAAGTAAGAGAGTTTTACTCACTGTTGAGTTGTGGTAAAAAGCTGCTGTCTTGAATTCTGAACTGAATTTCTGCATGGAACGAACATTGTGGGATATGTAGTTTATGATCAACACTGGCTTTAAAGCATCTCATTTTGAGACATTAATACAGGGCTTTTCAACAAAATTGCACAAAAGACCACAGTTACTCAAAGCCAATTTTGTTTTGCTCCTATTATTA
>NW_013952408.1:2345323-2362233 GCF_001266775.1 Austrofundulus limnaeus | reverse complement strand
ATTTTATTTTATTTTATTTTATCTTATTTTATTTTATTTTATTTTATTTTATTTTATTTTATTTTATTTTATTTTAGGCAGGCCGGACGGAAGTCACCCATGGGCCACATTCGGCCGGCGGGCCTTAAGTTTGACACATGCTAAAAGAGCTGTAAGCAACACATGTAGCCTAGACACAAATGCTATTCAGAGATTTATTTTCTAATGCCTGATGTTGCGAGGCAATATTAAATTTGCACAAAATTTCCAGTAACTCTAGAGAGAACMTTGTAAATTTAAATTGAACTGACTTCTATAAGCAACTTGACCAAACATTAATGCCTGAAATGGTTCAAACGACACAGCTGCATATTTACCTGCTTCTCAAGATGTTTCAACTCTGTTGCTTGCCAGTAACAGCTTGTAAGAGTTTGTCTACTTGCGCGAAGACATCACTGCAGATAGAACCCCAAAAAGAACAAACAGAGAATGACTCCGTCTCTTTCGTTTTATGTTTTAACTATCATCACTCACACTGTTATGATGTTACACCCTCAGTCGGTCCGCAAATTGTTTTTCCATCTGTGAGAAAAACTGTGAGTCAGGATCCATGCCTCCACATTTTGAGCTGGAGCTTTGACAGAGTTTCCCCTTACTCTGCCGCTTTTGTTTAAACAAAAGCTTGAATAAGTGTATACGAGAAAGGTTGGGAAAGAAGTTTGAAATTCCAGCTAGTAAGCCCTGCAACTTGCGGGAAGTGAGTGGTGTGTGTCAGTGTGTGTGTGTGTGTGTGTGTGTGTGTGTGTTTATGGACAGGTCACAGACAAGAAAGAGAACCATGCACAACACATTCATCCAGGATCCATTTAAAAAGACCAAGTATGCATTCATTTGAACTGTGGGAGGGAATTGAATTACAAAGAGAAAATCTGTACATAAATAACATTTAGACACCATGAAGCGAGTGAGCAGAGATTTAAACATGAGACCTTCTTGTTGAGTGTTGACAACCACAGTTCTGTGCAGCCCCAACATATAGACCCATATAGAATAAAGACCTTCTCTTTTTTTCTCACACTGGGTTGCTCAGGTGATTGTGCACCTCTTAAAGTCAATCCTTTCTTGTCTGTCTCCACAATTATTTGGGTTGTGTCACCAAAAATTACCTCATAGGAAATGCTTCAGATTTGTGTTAAAATTTGTACAATTTATTGATTGAATCAAAAATTTGTTCAAAAGCAATTGCCTAAAAACAGATTATATAATTTATCACATGAAAATATAACACTTACATTCAATTGCATTCAAACTAATACACTTAAGTTAAGTCTAACAAAACATTTCATAAAAAATACTAACCAAAATAACCAGTTTGGAAATCAGTTAACATAAGAAGTTTTAAGACCAAATTCTGAATAAGATGACTCTTTTTTTTTTTATTACATGGCTATTTTTTATTGTAATTTTTATTTATAAATGATGACTCTTTTATGTTCAGAAACCACTTAGTTAATACAAATTGTCGTGGCAAAATGGTCAGAAACACGGCGAGAGTGTTAAAAAGACAAATAGTCTTGCGGGGTATGTTCGTAAAGTAATTTATTATGGGCAGACATGGAACAGAAAGCAATCACGAAGTCTGTTAGATGTGGGCCCCCGACTGAGGGCGGAAGAGAACTGTTATACCTTCAGCTATCATCATGTGATAATGAACAACCAATCAGAATCTGCCTCGTTCTGGTACATGAAGTAGGTCAGCTTGAAGATGACATTCAGACGATATCATGAGATATGAACAATGGTCAGTGTCAAGGTGATATAGAAATAAGTATTCCACAACACAAATTAATAAAAACAAATTTGTAATTTTATTTATGGCTGCTTTTCCTTTTATAAAACATGARAGAACTAGCATTTTCCAATTTGTAAAATTTACAGTATGTCTTGTAAATCACTTGCTGTTGCATTTGAAGTTCAAAGACAAAGCGTAAACTTACAAAGAGACAAGATAAACAAAGAAAGAAGAATCTGCTTTCAGAAGCTGGGATAAGATATCCAATTTAATGAGTAAGAAATGCTTAGAAGGAGTCATAAACTGATGRTTACTAAAAATGGATGTGTGAAATCTGCAATGCGCCTGCATGTCAAATGCTGAGATTCTCATCAGTTTCAGAAACATGACTGTCAGTTTTCTAGAATCTAGATTTTGTAACTGACAAGACATTTTTGATGGAATAAATAGCGCTTTAATGATAACTTTTTAACAAAAGACATGGCTTCAAATGTTGTCCAGACATTTCCCCTCAAGAGTTTTAAACTTGAAAAGACATCAGATCATCTGGCATAAATCTACGATCTTGCATTCAAATTCTTTGTGTTCGTTTGTTTGCTCAGACAGCTGCTGACGTGTTCACCAGGATATTTTTAGGCATGCAGAATTTGTTGCAACAGTTTACATTGCTGAGATTCTGAGCAAAGTTTGAATTGTTTTCTCATAGATTTTAAACATCAGTTGTGAACCTACTGAACCTATAGATGATTATCTGTACAAACAGCAACAGTTTGATGATTTCCATTGAAACAAAACATTGAACAAAAAGGGTCTACAGAACACATAAAAAAGGTATATTAATCATGAGCAAGAGCAAGGCATTTCTTAAATGGCATTACAATGATTTKCTTTATTTACAGTGAAGAGAATAACCATCCTATAAAAAGTGACTGAAAACAAAAGTATGTTTGAATTTCCACTGCATGTCTTCAAATCATCATATTCTTGTCAACAGAAGAGTCTCTCCTGTCACTTTTATGYACCCAAACTAAATATTTATCTAGGYTAAGAGTTTTAAAGTTTGTATTTTATTTTATTTTTCAGTACTACAGAGAGTCAACATTTCTGTTTAACTGACAAGTACAGTATGACAATTGACAGTTCCTCCAATTGCTGGTTTTGGCTTACCTCCACATCGATGTCAACAAGGACTTTGATGTGAGTAAAAACTCAGTTCACATCACAGAGGACCCTCAGTAATAAGCATGCAGTAAAAAACGGTCTGTGTCTGTTGCAGTGCCGTCTCCCAGCCAGCTCCCACACACCCGGAGGCTGGAGACTCACACCCCAGACTGCTCTTTCTGGATTTTAGCTATTTATCACCCGGGGTTCCCAACCCTGGTTCTCAAGGCCCACTTTCCTGCATGTTTTAGTTGTTGCCCCTGTCCCTCAGCAGGTCTTCAGATTCTGCAGAAGCCTGTTAATCACTCATTCATACAAATCAGATGTGAGCCCTCTCCTGTCCAATCATATGATGCCTTTGTAAGGTATCATACTGGGAAATTTACAGATGACAGTGCTGTTGTTGGACTGATTTCCAGCTATCTTAAGTCTATGCGAAGTAGAGAAACTTGCGGGATCCATGAGTAATTGWAACATTAGACTTTATTTAATAAATATATATTTTAACTGTAAAATAAAGACTGTAAAAATACTGTAGGATGTTCAGTTTTTATCATTTTCAAACTAAAAGTTTAAAAATATATTACACAAACGGGGCCATTTTATTTACACGCAAAGCATTCTGGGTAAATGATGACGTGGATTGGTCCTCAGTGCGAGGCTGCTAGCGAGCTATATCCACCCTGAAGGTTAATCTTGGACAATATCTGATGATCGACTCTTTTAAATGAAACCAGAGAGCGTTGACAGAGAGGAGAAGGTAGAAATGACTCAGCTGTAACTGAAAATATGGATGGAGGACAACAGAGCAGCTTCATGGAAGAAGAACCTCAGCTTAGCCTGTTAGCTTTAGCATTAGCCCAGACGCTATCACCATATATATGTATTAGCTCAGCGCTACACATTCTCCTCTCATCACTGAGGTCCTCCATCCACATGACAGAGAGGGGAACGCAAAAATGACTCAGCAGCAACTGAAAATATGGATGGAGGACCTCAGTTTAGCTTGTTAGTTTGTCGCGCTAGCACCGAGCTAACACATATAGGGCAATATAGTTTTGGGTCTAACGCTATCCAACTAAATTGCTCAGTTACTTAAAGCCAACAGCTCAGGTAGTAGGTCAGTTGTTCTTATCTTTCACCTTTTAAGTTTATTTTGTCGTATTTTAAGTTAAAAGTTTACCAATGATATTAGAAACAAATGGGCCACACGGGAGTCACCCACTGGCCACATGGCTGCGGGCCTTGAGTTTGACACATGTGGGCTAAGTCAACAGCCATTTTTTTCCATCCAACTGCAATGTGAATTTTAAACAAACTTTTAAAGCATCGCAAAAACAAAAAATTAGTTAATTAATTAATTTAATAAATAAATAAAACAAAAAAATGTGAAATGTGAAGCTTATGCGCAAATTCAACCTGGAACACTCCCTCCACCTCACCTGCTCCATCCAATCGCTGCGTCACGCTCCCAGCTGCAGTCAATCAGTGTCAGACCCTCGCCTCACCAATCAACTCACCGAGATCCAGGTCTAAAGGCCCAGCACCCAAAGACCAGTCTGCTCTACAGAAGTGTTCAACCCACCTCCACCTTCATCTCAGGCTCTTCCTATAGCTACCTCTTCCCTCTGGCCTCTACACCACCACCGGTGTCCGAGCCATGCCATTCCTAAAACCTAAGCTGATTGCTAGCTCACAGCAGTTCGCTGCACCCACATTTTCTGCTGGGGCTCCAGTGCCAAAGAACTTTTACATATCAATAAAACTGTTTAACTGCTATTTTTCCTGTGTATGAGTCTTTCCAGGTTGAGTTAGATGTGTTTTTATCTACAGGTTTGGAGCAAATCAACCAGGCAAAGAGTCATATCAGCCGACGTTGATGTTACTCGTGGCTGTAATAAACAGGAAGTAGAAGTTACAAACTAGCAGGGACCATACATCTGGGGACAATGGAGAGAAGTTTTCACAAATGTGTTGCTATCGGGTTTGGCAATGTTGCATGCTGCCCAGAGACGTAAAGAAAGAAATGTAAATCTTCTGGAAATATCCAGAAAGACGCTGAAAGTGGAAACAGTTGATCAATCACATGGTGTCCATGTTCGCTACATCAGAACATCTGGAAAATGTGTTTCCGTCTTCCTTTTTGTGCATTAAATCTTTGGAAAATCCAAAAGCCACTTCAAGCGAGCGTAARAACATTTTTGTGAAATTGAGGAAGTTTTTTTTTTTCACTTCTTTGCCATTTCAATCAACCTTTTCTAAAGCGATACTTCAAAATGCGCTTAACAAAAGATGATGGAAACATGGCTAACCTTTGTCAGCACACCCGTGCTTGTTTGTGTGACTGTGTCCTAAATGCAACAAGAACAAAATTTTATCATTTTCAATGGATCAAAATCAGTTGAACACATTTCACAAACATGTGAACTGTTTCTTCTTTGTTTAGTTTCTTATATTGAATGAATTTGGTTCAAATTAGACTAATTGCATTTTTGGTTTTAGTTGAACTCCTCTCACATTCACACTGTACATAAAATTTACTGAAACATGATACTGGGGTTAATAAAGTAGGTATGAGGGTAATTACTTTGGCATGAGTTTAAGATTCCTAAATGCTTACAGACAAAATGTCCACATGTTAATGATTTTAATGAGTTGTTTTCTCTGAAGTTTCATTACGAGCGTCATGGCTTTATTCAACATGACAATCAGAGCCAAAGAGGCAGCGCACTGCAATGAAAACTGACCTAAAATCTTATAATCAGTTTGTCTGTGGTCTGATAGATGACGCTTCCATTGTTGTCTCGTAGGTGTCGCAGAGAGGTCACATTTTTATCATTATTGCGTTGCTCAGACGAGAACATTCCTTCACTGTCGAGATTTTCATTAAACAGAGTTGAAAATCTGAAGAAGTTGTTTATGAACAAGTGATTCAGATTTCTAAGGAGTTCATAAATCTCATAACACAAAAAAATATGAACAAAAAGAAAAAAGTGGGACTGAAATAGCAACGACAATAAAACAAGGATTTTTAAAAACAAACAAAGGTATCTCAAAAATGTATCGGGCTTAAAATTATACAATTTGTTTACAGCGGGGATTCATTCTTTCAATTCCACCTACCGAGCCAAAACAAACAACTTAAGCTCTTAAGCAGATGACAATACACACCGTAACAGACACAAGCTCCTACTTGCAGCGAGGCAAATAAGCACTTGCTGTTCGAGCTCCTGTCCTTGTGAGGTGAGCTCAGAGGGATCTACTTTTTGACAAGCCACCATTGAAAATAATGACTTTAGTTCAGTGTTGGTGTCTCACTGCAACACAAACAGATCATTAAAGCAAAAATCAAAACATTCACATCAGGAAAAACATGTGGGAGCTCTACACTTTTTTTACAAAAAACAACAGCTTGCACACACAACAGCGCACGTCGGTGACAAAGTTTCAGTGGTATGAGGATGATGTCAACACTGGCCTGCAGGTGTGTTTACCTGTTCACCTTCAGCTGTTAMACAACAACATGGAAAGCTTTTGTTATTCTGGACGTACAAACTAAACTAGCAGCGACAAAGATCAATTATCTAATTAACTCGTTCAAATAGGGCGAGGTGATAATGTGCGCACACATAAGCGCAAAGCAAACAACAATGAAACAAAACTTTTGAAAGTTTTAGGACTTTAGATTTGTATGCAACTTTTAACAGACAGAATATGCATACTTCACCTCAGCCTGAGCCATGCGAGCGTTATATTCTAATAAATCAAAACAAGCAATGAGCTTCCTTGGCACAAAGCACCAGGAAGAAGAAAAGTTTGTATGAGCAGGAAAAACAGCCTAACACTGGACTGGGTGTAAAACTTGGCAAGGACAGCTGGGGTTCTTACTTCAGCAGGAAGCCTTTTATTTAAAAGGCCATTTTAATAATGTATTTTGTCTGCACTTTTTAAACGGTCCATGCCAGCGGGATGATGTGTTTTATTGTTGAAAAGGTGCAATGTCATGAAGACCGGTTCAGGAAAAAAAAATCATAAAGGTACTTTTTTGGTTGTTTCCCTCATATCTTAAGTTGTCCTTGAAATAAAATAAAATTAAAAAATGGTTGTAAACAGTATGCGTTATTTTGTATTTTTTTATTATTTTTTTATTTTTACCTATGAAAACAGCTCAAGTGGGATGGAAAATTTTCACACATTTGGTGTTTTTGTACTCTCAAATTTACTACATACAGTATGCAGATGAAAAATATTTTAAGTCGAAACAGTAAGACGTGTCACAAACGTGTTTGTGTTTGACTCTTCACTACCCTGATTTGATCTCCAGCATTTATCATTGGCAGTGCATGCTTGTCAAATTCCATCATATTTGCTCACCTCTATCAGGGTTGCCAGATAATATATAGCAAAATAGGCTATTTTTAAATTTATGAACTCCTCTTATTTTGACCACAACTGTATGTGTTGAGTGAGGGTGTGTTTTCTTGCCCGGAATGATGTGGGGGGCCTAAAGATGAGGTGTGTGTTGTAAATGGAGAGAACATGGTGAGCACAGTCTGGTTGATTGGATCCGACTTTCTGATTTTTAGTCATTTTTGGTATAAGGAAATACCCAAACTCTCTCTATATATTTTTGTATTTTAAAGATATTTATTGTATATTGTACAGACTCTAAAGCTTTGTGTAAAAACAATAATTAATGTGTATCTGGCGACACAGACCATATACTGTATGTCCAGCCTCGAGCTTTCAGGTGTTTTTAGGTAGATCCTGCTTCATTTTCATGAAGTGTAAATCCACATTTCAGACATTTAGACATAAATGTTTCTTAACATATGAGGTAAACTCACAACAAAATTTGATATGAATCTGATATTTTTATTTTTTCATATTTGCAATTAGTAACTTTAAAACATATTTGTGCCTCCTAAAATATAAAGCTTGTTTGAAACGCAGGAGATGTACGCCCTCTTGTTGTTTCATGTGAAATTGGACTCAGACTACGATGAATCACATTCCACAGGTAAGAATGGGATGTACAGAATGCAGCAATGAGATAAATGTCCTCACCTGTTAATTGATGTCTGATAACTGCTAAATGCTGGTTTTTGTTTTATCGTCACGCGCACACAATGCTTTCTGACTTTCCTGATCTTTTTTGAAACCGTAGCTCCGCCTCTTTTGGGTGGGTCCTCAGGTAACTCTGATATAAGCTGTTGCTCATGCTCTGTGAGGAGATAAGATCGGCTTCTGTGCTCTGGCAGGTATGACTGTAAAGACACATTTCTTTGGAGACTGCTCAAGGCACCGCGCTTCTTGACGCACGAACGGGTTTTACGCACAGAAGTCTTTTGTTTGTTTTTTTTAGACTGAACCGTGGTGCTGACCTCTGTAAGGATGAAGTTAGAGGTGTTGTGTGGGAGTCATGACATGAAACATTTGGGACTGATCGGTGGTGCAGAAGGGAAGTCTTCCTCTGCCGAGGAGGAGCTGGGGTCGGATGGAGACTGCGTGGCGCACAGCCCCTCGCCTCCCGCTACTCCGTGTGGGAACAGCAAGTCCAAGCCGTACACACGGAGACCCAAGCCCCCGCTTTCGTACATCGCTCTCATCGCCATGGCCATCCGGGACTCCCCCTCGGGACGCTTGACTTTGGCGGAGATCAACGACTACCTGATGAAGAAGTTTCCCTTCTTCAGGGGCAGCTACACCGGCTGGAGGAACTCGGTGCGGCACAACCTCTCCCTGAATGACTGCTTTCTCAAAGTGCTCCGGGACCCGTCGAGGCCCTGGGGGAAGGACAATTACTGGATGCTCAATCCGCAGAGCGAGTACACGTTCGCCGACGGGGTTTTCCGGCGCAGAAGAAAGCGCATCAGCAAGAAGTTCAGCCTGGAGCCGGAGGTCTCGGAGCCCGTGGAGGAGTCGCAGATTCCCCACACAGCTGCCCCCACCACCGTGACTGACCCCTGCCCCAGGTTTACCAGCTCGTTTGCTATTGACAGCATCCTCAGTAAGCCATTCAAAAGAGACTTAAACGAGCGGCACTTCCCTCTGATCCCTGCGTTCATGTGGCCATCCTACACTGAACCTCTGCTACGTCACAACGCACCTGCCTTGTTCCCTTATTAAAGCCCTGTCACCTGGACTCTGCTGCTTTCAGGATCAAAGAACATCAGAAACAAAGCAGACTTGTTGTTTCGTGATGAAACCAGTTACTGTGCACTGAATGTAGATACAAGACAGCAAACAAACACAAAGGACAGCTTAAAAAAACCATTATGGTTTTGCGGTGACACTTGAACTTCATATTTGTTTACCTTCTGTTTGTCTCTTTTTAAAGCTCAAACTGCTGTTTTACTGAGCACATGTACTTGCTGTAAATGTTACTGAATAAACTATTAACTTTTTATGTCCAACAATGGACTTCAAATGCATTTTGAGTGTTTGGTTTTTCTGTTTCTCTTTCAAAATAAATAAATCATAAAAGTTGACATTTTAATAAAAAAATAATTTATTATGGTTTGGACCATGTGTTTACTTTTGTTTCATAATGACTTGAAAAGTTAAGACAAACTATGGAGCCAAACAGGGTCAGAATCCAGCGATCTGTTTAGTTGTGAAAGTAATAAAATGTTGCGGTTTGTTCATGTTGTTCCATCTAAAACTGAAGCACTTCTAATGATCAGAGACCATGATTGATGTGATTTTAATAATAGTAATAACTGTAATAATAATAATAATAATAATAATAATAATAATAATAGCTCTAAGTTCAGACAGTAGAAAGCCTCATGATGCTCACAACAGCTGTGCGTCAATCATTGCGCATGTGCAGAAAAGCTCATGTTTCTTGGTCTGCAACAAACTGAGTTCAGATAAATATATAAGTAACTGGTATCATCATGCCAGTATCTTTTTCCTAAGGAGTTCAGTGGTTGCTGGTGTTTATTAAGCTTGCATNCTCGTGAACTGTGTAAACAGCCCAGGGCGGTGGAAAAAGTTCATGCCCGGGTCCATGTAAGGAGAAACCAGCGGAGCCCTGCAGGCCGCCGCGCGGACATTTAATGAGTCCGGCCTGAGGAGGATTACAGCGGGACCCGGACTGGAAGGTCGCCTCACCATGATCAGGACCAGTTTCAGGCGCCGGGTCTCTGAACAGGAGGGCGATAGGAGCCTGGAGGCCTGCGGAGTCAGGCTGATCAGAATACTGTTTTATCTTCTGAATTATAAACCCCTCCAAGCCTCAAACTCCCTCATTTCACCCAATACCTTCAACATAAAATCACATTGGAAATCTTGAAGCTGTGATATGAATAAAAAAAAGGATAGTTTTTTTCTGAAGAAAATAATAAAAAGTCTGCTAATAATTTCGCATAATAGTCCAGCCTGGTTTATTTAGTCCCTCGTGGGGCCTCCGACAAAATCAAACATTTTGATAAAAGCGCACATGGCTTTAATTGGTTCTTATGGCTGCTTCTCTTGAATAAATTCTCGCATCAACAACCTAAAAACTTTCCATTCAAACTGTTTTAATGCTTGTCCTAAATTTAGCATTAAATTTAACTGCCTTCCGCTTTCATGTTTAATTCACAGGTGTTTATTTTCACCATTTGTTTCACTTGCATATCTGAAGCGCTGCATTCAATGTTTATAACTTTTTTTTAAATCAAAGCACTTTTTATTCCTAAAAAATATAAAATCCATTTATTGAGTATAATGTATCCTATTATTTGATTTTTTTTTAAATGATCTTTGAATATGTAAAGTATTAAACAGACTTTTAGGACTGTTTCCCCCTTTCAAACTATAGAGATGCACTTTGCAGGAATGTGCTTCCATGATCGGACGGCGCGCATGTCGCGTCTGAAGGTTTTGCCAAGCCAGGACAGGCAGTTTGACCGACAACCTCCTGAAGCTTTTCTTTAAAAAAACCCACGAGTGTGGGCCAGCAGCTCCCTGCTCGCGCCGCTCTTCCTGGCTTCCCATTGGACGAGCCGCACACTCTTGTGAGGGGGGAGGCGGGGCTTCCCTGTTAGAGAGAGGAGGGGGGAGATGGAGGGGGAACAAGGAGGAAAGAATTTAACTGCGCAAAAAGTCCTGTGTGGTGACGGATGTCCAAAGTTCAGAACTTTTTCAATGCGCGTCTCATGCGGACTGAAGGATGGGGACGGCTTAAACTGCGCTTTTCTCTGTTTCAATTTTCATCTTTGCTCAAAGGAACTGTGTTTTTGATCTTATTTTACGCACAGCAGCGCTCAGAGGAGGGAGAAGCGGAACTTCATTTTTTTCCGAGGGGGGGATATTTTGGAGTTTTATCCTCGACATGCAGGCTCGCTACTCCGTCTCCAGTCCCAACTCTCTGGGCGTCGTACCCTACATCAGCAGCGACCCGAGCTACTACCGGGCAGCAGCCGGAGGGGGCTACACGGGGATGCCAACACCTATGAACATGTACTCTCACGCGGCGCATGACCAGTACCCGGCCAGCATGGCCCGGGCGTACGGACCGTACACCCCCCAGCCTCAGCCTAAGGACATGGTAAAACCCCCCTACAGCTACATCGCGCTCATCACCATGGCCATCCAGAATTCACCGGACAAGAAAGTGACCCTGAACGGGATTTACCAGTTTATCATGGAAAGGTTTCCGTTTTACCGAGACAACAAGCAGGGCTGGCAGAACAGCATCAGGCACAACCTGTCGCTCAATGAGTGTTTCGTCAAGGTGCCCCGCGACGACAAAAAGCCCGGCAAAGGCAGCTACTGGACCCTRGACCCGGACTCGTACAACATGTTTGAGAACGGGAGCTTCCTGAGGCGGAGGCGGCGGTTCAAGAAGAAGGACGCGCTGAAGGAGAAGGAGGAGCGGCTGCAGAAGGACCTGCCGCCCCGGCAGCAGGGCCGCGGTGAGTCGGAGCAGACCGTGCAGGGCTCCCAGCCCGTCCGGATCCAGGATATTAAAACCGAGAACGGCGCCGTGACTCCGCCGCAGGCCGACTCGCCCTCCCTGAGCACCGTGCCCAAAATCGAGAGCCCGGACAGCAGCAGCAGCATGTCCAGCGGCAGCCCCCACAGCATCCCCTCCGGCAGGTCGATCCCCGGCATGGACAGCTCCGAGCACCACCAGCACCACGGCCAGGCTTCCACGCAGGGCTTCAGCGTGGACAACATCATGACCTCCCTCCGGGGTTCCCCACAGGGGGTCACCGAGCTCACCCCGGGTCTAAGCGCCTCCACCAGGACGGGTATAACGCCATCTTTGTCCCTAAACTACTCCCCCAGTCAGACATCAGCGTATAGCTCACCCTGTAACCAAAACTCCATCTCTACTACCTCCAACGCGACCTATCACTGCAACATGCAAGCCATGAGCCTTTACACTGGGGACAGGTCAGGCCACTTGGCACCGAGCACCGTGGACGAAACGCTGCCAGACTACTCCGTCACAACGACCTCGTCTTCCCTGAGCCACAACCTAAACTCCGGCCAGGAGGGCCATCACAGCCACCAGGGCAGGCTGGCCTCGTGGTACCTGAACCAGGCCGGAGACCTGGGCCACCTGGGCGCGTCCTACCCGGCTCAGCAGCAGAACTTCCACTCGGTCCGAGAGATGTTTGAGTCCCAACGGATCGGCTTGAATAACTCCCCGGTGAACGGGAATAACAGCTGTCAGATGTCCTTCCCTCCGAGCCAGTCCATCTACCGCACGTCGGGAGCTTTCGTGTATGACTGCAGCAAGTTCTGACCAAAGAAAAAAGGACAGGGAAAAAAATGGAGCAAACAAAAGACAAAAAATAAATAAATAAATAAATAAATAAATAGGGGATGATTGTTTGTTTAAACTCATAATTTGTCAGGTAATATTTCAAAGTATCAGGTTGTCAAACGTGGAATTTTAGAAAGTGAGAAGTAGGAGGAGGTTTGTCTTACTGCGCCTGTGTCCGGCTTTTTGTTTGGATTTTGGCCATGGGGAGGGGAGAGGTTCTTTGCAATTTCTTCGAGGAATTTAGTGGGGGAATGGGGTAGGAGGGGGTGAACGGGATTTGTTTGGTGGTCGAGTTGAGTTTGGACGGGGGGGTATGCGTAAAGTGGAAGATCTTTATCGTCCCTCTCCTCCGGGATGATTGAGAGAGGAAGGTCTGTGGAGGTTGGATGGGTTTGGGGTTATAATCTCGCAAAGCTTCGCGCAAGAACGATCAACCTGTGACATGTTGCATTTTGGAGAACTTTTTATCCAWACTTAAAAAGTGAGTAGAAGCAACTTCTTTTTTTTTAAAACAAGTGTTTGGAGTCCGGAACAGAAGCATGGCGAGCGAGATTCCCTTGCAACATCTGGATCCCCGTGTCCCTGTGCGCTCTGGTTCAGCTGCTGGTGCCGCGCAGCTGTGCGCACAGCCGGCAGTGGAGAGCGGTCAGAGCGCAATWAAAGAGAAAAAGGGAAACCCGAGCTTGAGGCGCCCTGAGAAGCCCCCTTACTCGTACATCGCTCTCATCGTGATGGCCATCCAAAGCTCACCGAGCAAAAGACTCACTTTAAGCGAGATTTATCAGTTCTTGCAGGCCCGCTTCTCTTTCTTCAGAGGAACGTACCAGGGATGGAAAAACTCCGTCAGACACAACTTGTCCCTGAACGAATGTTTTATAAAGCTGCCAAAAGGTCTGGGGAGACCTGGAAAGGGTCACTACTGGACCGTCGACCCGGGCAGCGAGTTTATGTTTGAGGAGGGCTCCTTCCGCCGCAGACCGCGGGGGTTCCGGAGAAAATGCCAAGCTTTGACGCCGATGTACCGGATGATGAACGGAWTTGGCTTTGGCGCGTCTGTGCTCCCTCAGAGCTTTGATTTCCAATCCGCTTCAGGTTCGTTAGCATTTCACAACAGCTACAACTTAGACCTGATGGGTAATACAGTGCCAGGTGGATTTGAGGGGCTGGGAGGGGGGCATCACGTCCCGCATGTCTCATCAAGCTCCGGATATATGGCCGCCTCTAACTCGGACTGTTACCCGGACAGCAGCAGCAGCAGCAGCCCCCTGCAGTCCTCAGCAATGGTGGGCTCGTTGGACTGTCAGCATCAGTATGCAAATGCAGCTTCGCACTGGAATGCGCCTGCATCCTCCTTCATCAAACAGCAGGCTCAGAGCGCGTCATCTCATCCTCTGGATCACAGCTACCTGCACCGCAGCGCGCGAGAGGCACCTTACGCTTCAGGTAAATCCTCACTTACATGTTTTACCTTTTTTTGGTGACTTACACAGATTTTTTTTCCCTTGAAGACATTTCACTGCACCTGACTACACGTTGAAATTAAGACAAATAGCCTGTTTTTGGTTTTAACTACATTTTGAGCAAGTGAAACGGATCAAGGAAGAAAATGCGCATTAGGGTAACTTCTGTTTAGATGCAACTGGGTGGATCTAAAAACGATCCAATATATAAATAAATAACTTCTGACTAATACAAACAATAGTTTATTTGCAAATGTAGTTTTAATGGTTTACGATGCAACACAAAACTGCGCGCAAATTATGAGCAATTGCTGCGCAAAATGGTTTTCAGCTTATTGCATCAAAGGCATGTTTTGACATCAAGTATTTATAATACACAAATGCATGAAAAAGATGAAAAAAAAAGACACAAAACACAAACTAGACAAGATTTTTTTAATTGTTAAAAATGCAGCTCAGGTTTTTGAGGCCTTTTAAAGTGATCCAGTGTACAATGGTAAAKAAAATGTAAGCTTTAGTGTATCAATATTATTTTTAAAATTATTAACTTTATTGTAAAATGCAGCCTCAGTAAATTTTGATTTTATGATGCTTTTTTCCCTGATTCCTAATGATGATATTTCCTTAGTTGATTGGATGAAATCTTTTGTAATTGTTTTAGTGTACGCTTTCATTTAAAAGTTAAACATGTTTATGACAAATCATCAAAATATCAGCTTACAGTTTCATAAAATCAATTTCAAAATCATTAATTACCTCAMTTGTTTCTAAAAGCTTTTTTGGGAGCAGTGGTATGCAGTTAAAGATGTATCTTGAACATATATAAAGTTTATCACTTTTATTTGAAAACCATCACTGGCCTGAATCTGCTGACCTGTTTGTTCGCAGGAGGACTGTCTCGATTTTCCAGCCCCTCAGCTGCTCCTGTTCGGGACAGGAAGGAACTGATTTTAAACCTAAATGGATTCTCTTCCCTCCATCCCAGCAGCGGAGGATCTTATTCCCATCAGCATCATCACCATCATCAACAGAGCGTTTATCAGGACGTGAAGATAAATGTGATGTAACAAGAAGAGGAGAATGGGACTAACTAATAACATTTTTTTGTAACATGACTGGATTTTTTCTCTTTACATGTTTGACGTCACACACAAGCGAAATAAATTCAGAAAAATGTGAATTACTCATACACTCACATTTTATTTTCTTGCTGTTTTTTTCTGCTGATTTTTCAATTAGATAATTTTAATGTTCTAACAGTTCTGTTTCAAACAATGCACGTTTCCTGTAGCATTTATTTTTATATCTAAATCTGATTTAAGCAGCAACAAAACCACTGATTTGTGGCAGGTCAGTACAAATAAAACAAAAACAAAACAAAAAAAAAGCTAAACAAGTTTATATTTTAAATGAAAACTGAAAAAAAGTATTTTCAGTTCTCATAAATAGCCTACATGACCACTTCTTCAATCAGTAGAAAAATATGTCCATTTTCCCTCCAGCTACCAAAGGAATAATGCAAATGTCAATTATATATTTTTATATATTGAACGAAAATAAGCAAATTTCTGAATTTCTGATTTTTTTTTTCTCTTTGGGGCTGTTTTTCCTGCTCAGTTTTTCTGTGATGTATGACGTTATCGCTTTACTGCCTCATATCTTTGCAGTAAACAGAAGTAACCTCGGCCCAGTTCACTTGACTCACACTGYCACCTTGTGGCGACAAGAAGCTAAAGCAGGTCAAATATGTTGACCAGTTTAGGTCTCTCAGGAAACACTGACCCTTTCTGTCACAGTAACATTATGTTTATCGTATATATAAAAGCATAACATTAGTCTATAAAGTAACTGAATTACTGGGTGCTTTTMTAGAATAAAATCAAAATTAGACAGTGAACTGTTTATCAGCCTGAATCTATGTCAACTTAAATTGGACTGAGGCAAACTCTACGTATGGGTTTCACATTTGACAGTAGTTTTAGTCATGCAGTTTCAGTTTTTGTTATATTTTGATAGCCATGCTACCATTTAAAAATTAAAAAATTGTCCTGAAAATAAAAAATAATAATTTTGCTATTAAATTCTCTTATATTACACAGTCACACAGAAAATGGTGATTATTAGTAGAAGTTTTGAAAACATGTACAAACAACTTAAAATTGTCTCAGGGATTGAAAATGAAATATAATCAGACAATTTTCTGCTTTAACTGTTTACTAAGAACACAAAGAAAATCAAGAACTCTAATGGATCATTTTCATTTACTTTTAGTGGGTTAGGCAGAATTTCTGCTGTGTTTATGTGCAAAATCATCATGCCTAAACATTAAAAAAGTTTACAGTGACCCATGGTTTTAGCTATAGTGATCACAAATGCATATTTGAAGGCCTTATAAAACCTTGGTTTGGTTTTAAAATGAGCATCAGACCTAACAATCAACAGCCTGCATGTGATCTGATGGGCTACCTGACGTTACATGATTAATGCTGCAGTAAAGCTACAGATAATCATTATCTGAATGATCAACTTAAGCCACCCACAATCATTTTGTCAGTGAAAAAGAAAGGTTGCTCAACCAGAAACACCTTTAAATCTGGTTCCTTCTTTTTTTTTGGCCAACGTGTTGCATATTTGCTGCTCAACTTTTGATTACAATAAGAACTGTTTTTAATAGAATAACTAACTTCACTCATCTAAACCATGTTTTATCTTTCCAGATGTCAACAACTTTATAAGTTCTTTAAATATATAT
>NW_013952408.1:2339858-2345123 GCF_001266775.1 Austrofundulus limnaeus | reverse complement strand
CTCGTGAACTGTGTAAACAGCCCAGGGCGGTGGAAAAAGTTCATGCCCGGGTCCATGTAAGGAGAAACCAGCGGAGCCCTGCAGGCCGCCGCGCGGACATTTAATGAGTCCGGCCTGAGGAGGATTACAGCGGGACCCGGACTGGAAGGTCGCCTCACCATGATCAGGACCAGTTTCAGGCGCCGGGTCTCTGAACAGGAGGGCGATAGGAGCCTGGAGGCCTGCGGAGTCAGGCTGATCAGAATACTGTTTTATCTTCTGAATTATAAACCCCTCCAAGCCTCAAACTCCCTCATTTCACCCAATACCTTCAACATAAAATCACATTGGAAATCTTGAAGCTGTGATATGAATAAAAAAAAGGATAGTTTTTTTCTGAAGAAAATAATAAAAAGTCTGCTAATAATTTCGCATAATAGTCCAGCCTGGTTTATTTAGTCCCTCGTGGGGCCTCCGACAAAATCAAACATTTTGATAAAAGCGCACATGGCTTTAATTGGTTCTTATGGCTGCTTCTCTTGAATAAATTCTCGCATCAACAACCTAAAAACTTTCCATTCAAACTGTTTTAATGCTTGTCCTAAATTTAGCATTAAATTTAACTGCCTTCCGCTTTCATGTTTAATTCACAGGTGTTTATTTTCACCATTTGTTTCACTTGCATATCTGAAGCGCTGCATTCAATGTTTATAACTTTTTTTTAAATCAAAGCACTTTTTATTCCTAAAAAATATAAAATCCATTTATTGAGTATAATGTATCCTATTATTTGATTTTTTTTTAAATGATCTTTGAATATGTAAAGTATTAAACAGACTTTTAGGACTGTTTCCCCCTTTCAAACTATAGAGATGCACTTTGCAGGAATGTGCTTCCATGATCGGACGGCGCGCATGTCGCGTCTGAAGGTTTTGCCAAGCCAGGACAGGCAGTTTGACCGACAACCTCCTGAAGCTTTTCTTTAAAAAAACCCACGAGTGTGGGCCAGCAGCTCCCTGCTCGCGCCGCTCTTCCTGGCTTCCCATTGGACGAGCCGCACACTCTTGTGAGGGGGGAGGCGGGGCTTCCCTGTTAGAGAGAGGAGGGGGGAGATGGAGGGGGAACAAGGAGGAAAGAATTTAACTGCGCAAAAAGTCCTGTGTGGTGACGGATGTCCAAAGTTCAGAACTTTTTCAATGCGCGTCTCATGCGGACTGAAGGATGGGGACGGCTTAAACTGCGCTTTTCTCTGTTTCAATTTTCATCTTTGCTCAAAGGAACTGTGTTTTTGATCTTATTTTACGCACAGCAGCGCTCAGAGGAGGGAGAAGCGGAACTTCATTTTTTTCCGAGGGGGGGATATTTTGGAGTTTTATCCTCGACATGCAGGCTCGCTACTCCGTCTCCAGTCCCAACTCTCTGGGCGTCGTACCCTACATCAGCAGCGACCCGAGCTACTACCGGGCAGCAGCCGGAGGGGGCTACACGGGGATGCCAACACCTATGAACATGTACTCTCACGCGGCGCATGACCAGTACCCGGCCAGCATGGCCCGGGCGTACGGACCGTACACCCCCCAGCCTCAGCCTAAGGACATGGTGAAACCCCCCTACAGCTACATCGCTCTCATCACCATGGCCATCCAGAATTCACCGGACAAGAAAGTGACCCTGAACGGGATTTACCAGTTTATCATGGAAAGGTTTCCGTTTTACCGAGACAACAAGCAGGGCTGGCAGAACAGCATCAGGCACAACCTGTCGCTCAATGAGTGTTTCGTCAAGGTGCCCCGCGACGACAAAAAGCCCGGCAAAGGCAGCTACTGGACCCTRGACCCGGACTCGTACAACATGTTTGAGAACGGGAGCTTCCTGAGGCGGAGGCGGCGGTTCAAGAAGAAGGACGCGCTGAAGGAGAAGGAGGAGCGGCTGCAGAAGGACCTGCCGCCCCGGCAGCAGGGCCGCGGTGAGTCGGAGCAGACCGTGCAGGGCTCCCAGCCCGTCCGGATCCAGGATATTAAAACCGAGAACGGCGCCGTGACTCCGCCGCAGGCCGACTCGCCCTCCCTGAGCACCGTGCCCAAAATCGAGAGCCCGGACAGCAGCAGCAGCATGTCCAGCGGCAGCCCCCACAGCATCCCCTCCGGCAGGTCGATCCCCGGCATGGACAGCTCCGAGCACCACCAGCACCACGGCCAGGCTTCCACGCAGGGCTTCAGCGTGGACAACATCATGACCTCCCTCCGGGGTTCCCCACAGGGGGTCACCGAGCTCACCCCGGGTCTAAGCGCCTCCACCAGGACGGGTATAACGCCATCTTTGTCCCTAAACTACTCCCCCAGTCAGACATCAGCGTATAGCTCACCCTGTAACCAAAACTCCATCTCTACTACCTCCAACGCGACCTATCACTGCAACATGCAAGCCATGAGCCTTTACACTGGGGACAGGTCAGGCCACTTGGCACCGAGCACCGTGGACGAAACGCTGCCAGACTACTCCGTCACAACGACCTCGTCTTCCCTGAGCCACAACCTAAACTCCGGCCAGGAGGGCCATCACAGCCACCAGGGCAGGCTGGCCTCGTGGTACCTGAACCAGGCCGGAGACCTGGGCCACCTGGGCGCGTCCTACCCGGCTCAGCAGCAGAACTTCCACTCGGTCCGAGAGATGTTTGAGTCCCAACGGATCGGCTTGAATAACTCCCCGGTGAACGGGAATAACAGCTGTCAGATGTCCTTCCCTCCGAGCCAGTCCATCTACCGCACGTCGGGAGCTTTCGTGTATGACTGCAGCAAGTTCTGACCAAAGAAAAAAGGACAGGGAAAAAAATGGAGCAAACAAAAGACAAAAAATAAATAAATAAATAAATAAAAGCTCAGTATTTTACCCCGCTGAACTCTGACATTAAAACCCATCATTATACCTCCCCTACCTGCCCTGGACACATATAAAACTAAAACAATAAAAACAGAAAAGACTTGATCTTCTTTTTTCTTTTTTTTAAAGAACAGTGTTACTGCAGATAACACGTAAGTCTCTTTCTCTCCCTTTCTTTTGTTTCTGCTTTTGTGCCTTTWTATGCTAAAGATGATGTGTCACTTTTCCTAGACGTGTAAATTGCATTTAATAATTTATTTCTAACCTTTCGCCGGGTTTATATATGGACCAAACACCTCCCCCCCCCCAAACAAGAACAAGATAAAAAAAAAGGTGTTTCTAATTTGAATTCCCTTGATTGTCCAAAATGCTTTTTATCAAAGCAAGAAAAAAAGAAACGTGTAAATCGACGTATTATTTTAAAAATTGTTCTCATGATGTTGAAACAATATTCTGAAGGATTTGTGTGTATGTTTAATAAATTGCCATTTTATGTGAGTTAGTTACGCCTCGTTTCTTACAGACTTGGGCTCAGGATTTAAAGATAAATTGCATCTTTGTGCTGCGTAGGTGTTGAAACGAAAAAGAAGAGACAAAAATACATATTTGGAGTAAAAAAATGGTTATTTTTCCAAAAAGCAACACTATATGCATATTTTTTATCTGATGAAAAAAAGAAATTATTTTCATTGGAGCTTTCCTAAAAATATTTGAGACATGTTTGTTTATTGTTATTTGTGTGCAAATTGTCAGTGAATTTTATTTTTCATAATTATGACATGTAATCAATTAAGCTGAGCCCATAGGCCGCAGAGAAGCTCACTGCAAACAGAGCAGCTTTGTTTTGGACCGGGCTGTGTGTTTACTGGCGCTCACCACTTCTTACCTAATATCATACCACACATGCCAAAGATATTCCCGTTGTCACTTCAGGTTTGATGTTTTAGGTTCTCACTGTTCTGACATGATGCTCAGTCTGAAGGAGGAACATATGACAGCTCCGTTTTTTTTCTTTGCATGTTAGTCAGATTCTCTTTGGGTTTCAGAACAATTTAAAAGAGCAGATGACGTCACACACACAGTGAAAATACCATTTTTCTGAAAAAGAAAATGCTTATGTGGTTGTCACAGTTCCTTCAGATGAGTGATTCACAATATGTTTTTTATTTCTAAATAAGTGTTTTTTTCAGCTATTGATAAAACACACCCGTTGTTTCATAAACGTAAAAAAGGGTTTTGATATTTATTTAGTGGCAGTTTCATTGAAAGTTTGACRCTTTTGATGAACAGATTTATTTACAGCCTTTTGCGTAAAGCTAAAAGTCAGTTTTTATTGCGCAGACGTGTGCGCAAATTACGCACAGGTTCCATATGCTAATAATNATGTTTAATATTATGTTGGTGAAATAAAATTAAATAAAGCACAGCATCAAATAAAAACAACAGCAAAACCTATCAGTATTATATTTATTTACTAATATATTTTAATTCAATCAGGTTCCTCACAAACGTTTTGGTGCTGAGTGACTGCTGGTACAGTACTGTAGTACTAAAACAAACCAGGAGGTGGGGACATTCTCTAACAAACACTTTGTTCACCCCCTTAGTGGGACTTCTAAAAATGTTTTAGAAAAAACAAAACACGAAAGATAAAAAACATGTAAAATGGWAAACGTTTTAAAGATTGTTTGTTTCTCTCCTTTGACAATCTGATGTTTAGAATAGGAAATGTAAATAAAACGGCGACTGTATTACTTTGAAAATTGTACTCAATAAATTTGCACTCAATAAGTTAGGATCTTTATTCGACCCGAGCAGCCAAACTCTTTATGTTGAAATTCAATAAAGTCAAGCAGGGAATATGAAACTCTGAAAAMAAAAARSYTTWWWMMWTTTTTTTTTCATTTGGCCGCAAGGGGGCGACAAAACGTCAACTTTCACACTTAAATAGGCTTCTCTGTCTTTTATTATTTTACTATATATTTTCCCGTCTCATTCAAAGCTACTTTAGCCATATCATGGTTATACATTTTTGTATCACATTAATTGGCATTTGTGTTTACACATCAGTAAGTTATTTTAACTGAAACAAAACAAATTTAGATTTTTTTTTCATTTACAACAGTTCGTTTTTAACACTCGTGACACAATCTTATTTGCAATTTTCTCATTTTTACATTTTTAGTGTTCTCAGAAGTTGATTTTAAGATAAACAATTGAAAAAAATAGACAAAGCAAATGCTTTTAATACTGATCAAGCCCATCTGAGCAGTTTCTGTATTTTTATGTTTATTAGGGACTGGAAACTTGTCAAATGCTTCGGTTTTGCGCATTAATTTGATTCTTTGTTTTGTCTGTCACGGTGCCTCAAAAATGATCAGGAGTTATAGGGAGGCCTGGGTGGGC
>NW_013952408.1:2335696-2336918 GCF_001266775.1 Austrofundulus limnaeus | reverse complement strand
ACAGACTCATCTTCCTGGAGTTTCCAAACGCGAGAACCTTTAGAGGGACGCAGCTACGAGTTTTTCCTCTGCATCTTCCCGAAACGTTCCGCTACATTCCTGAAAAGTCACAACTTCCCTCGCTGCTTTGGGTCAAATGGCAAAGACAAAAGCCTCTGTGACCGGCCTGTCTTTCATATCTGCAGAGTTTAGGGGCTGTTTGTTGGATTAGAAAAAAAAAAAATCCCATTCGTCCAAAAACAGAGGAGTTGGATCTTAAAGCCTGAAATTTTTCATTTGGACCACTTTTAAAATATTCATAAAATAAAAACAAACAAGTAAGCACTAAAACAATTATACTATTGTTAAAAATATTTTCAATATATTACACCTTTCAAATAAGAAGCAGTGCGGCGGATGGATTTTTTTGCGCGTGAGGCCGCGCGTTCACAGGACCGCAGGGCAGGTTCAAGAATTACGCACGGCAATAACTACTGTTAATTAGCGACTTAATCATTAACATGAGCTAAACTATGTATTTATGACTAAATCTTACTGAAATCTCACTGTTTCTCATGTTGCACMCAGTTTTACAAATGAGAATACAGGAAACAAAGAGACAAATTCAAAGCTTAAAGCGAAAGTTATTGTTGAAGGGAATGCAATTTGAAAATTTGATCACTTAAAAAGTAGATAAACTATTTTAACTTTTTTTGTATAAATATTTGATTGCAGACAACAACAGAAGCTCTTATTTAAATTTGGAATCCTCAATTATTTTTAATCATTGCAGCCGCTTTTATGTCAACTAGAGAGCCAATGAATTAAATTACAATTAAATTATCAATGCCTAAAACTAAAATCTGTATCAGCAAAGCTTCCCGTCTTATAATCTATTACAAATGTATTTTTCCCCCTTTGGAACGTTGGATACGCATTTATAATTAAGTCCGTGTTTGTTCCGTTGGGTTTTCAGAGAATATAAATGAAGTGAAAAAGGTTCGGTGAGTCCCTGCAGACTGTGTGCACCTGTATGGCTCAGTGACCGCAGCTCAGGGTGGAAAATGCTGGGTTTCAGCTCTGCGTCGTTCCGAGCGCCATCTGCTTCCAATTAGGAGCTCATAGACGCAAACTCTGTCTGCTCGCCTGTGCAGGGCCAAACGAGTGGAAGGCTGGAGGTCCAACACTTGTCCGTCAGAATGAGAGAGTGAGAGAGAGAGAGAGAGAGAGAGAGAGAGAGAGA
>NW_013952408.1:2329112-2333458 GCF_001266775.1 Austrofundulus limnaeus | reverse complement strand
AAACAAACAAACAAACAAACAAACAAACAAACAAACAAACAAACAAACAAACAAACAAACAAACAAACAAACAAACAAACAAACGCACACACACAGACCAGATAAATTTATTAATTTTCTCAATGAACCAGATAAAATAAAAAAGGAACGCCAAGGGAAAAAAGATAAATAAACTTACAGGACATGTGTGCGTGAGCAGGCCAAAAGTCTCCAACAACTAACTGCACGTTTCACTGTAATTAGAATTTATGAAACTAAAAGGATTTTAGGGTTGTTTTTAAAGTGGCTGCTGAAGAACTCCATTAGTTTAGAAGAAATAGTCAAAAAATAAAAATAAWAATAAAAACATCCTGCTGCTCCCTGAATATTGAGATTAAAACAATCCAGTAATCAGGGTGGGAGATTAGAAAATAAATTGCCCGAATCAGTTGTATTTAAGTTGATGATAAAATGTATTCTTCTTATCTGTTTTTAAACGAATTTTTCATTTGACACACAGTTGTTGTTTGACAAGCTCGCAAAGTTACCTGCAACCCCTCCTGAACCAATTCTCAACACACATCCTCAAACACCTTTAAGCTTACATTATTTAATAAGAAACATGCAGGAAAAAAACTGTGTGAGGTGAAACACGGGTGCAGAAAAAATACTGATTCAAAAAAAAAAAAAAAACACCAACTTCCAGCTTCAACTGTTACATATTTTCAGTTTTTGAGGATTATGAGTTTATTTAAAACAGGATTTTAAAAAAAAGAAGTCATCCATCCTGCTGACAGAAATAATCTTTATTGAATGCAACAAATTTCCTGCAGCCGAAAGCAACATTATCAKCCAAGAAGGCTGACAAATTTGTGAAAAATCATGCAGAGAATGTATCACAAATATCATCTGTTTGACCTCTGAGAAGAATACTCTAATGGCTCTTTTATCAGCTGCATGTTTTCCAGTGCTCGACTGTTCATTGTGAAAAAAGTTACAAACACATGAAGGAAACCTTTTTGTGCACACTGGGAGGGAAAAGGAAAAAAAAAGTGCCTGTTCGAAAAAATTTCCACGTAGAGCTTATCTCCTTATGGGATGAGATTCCACATCAGCTGCGGTTCCTGTGAAGTGTGCAGGTGTGAGGTTGTTTCTGGGAGTCCTGAAGCAGCCAGATGGTGTTTGTGTGTGATGGCGAGCAGCAGCAGCAGCAGCAGCAGCAGCAGCAGCAGCAGCAGCAGCACCAATACAAGCAGTGGTTCCTTTTCACAGATCAGCTCTCATATCTCTGTTCCATCTCCAGGCTCTCTGCTCGTATAAACATCCCCAGTCCGTGGGCCTCTGATGTTTCTGCCTTTGTGTTTACAGTGAGAAGTCAGGCAAATACGTGAACTTTGGTACAAAGAGAACAAGGATGAACAATAGAATGAGAAGCTAACAGCTTGAATGGGTTCCAGAGAAACAACAGAGATGCCACCTTTTTTCATTAAGTGGCCTTTATGATTAGTTTTTGTTTAGTCCTTGTGTATTATTGTATCATTACCAGTGGCAATCAGATCTTATAACATTTAATCTGCTGGAATAAAGTCATTGCATCATTTTGTCCAAACATTGAACTACAAGGAAACATGTTCAGTTCATCATGAACATGGGCCGCCCCTCCAAAAAAGGAGGGCCTGTGTCAAACTGAAACAAGTAAAAAMAGGAAATAGAGGCACTCTATGAAATGAAGCAAATGAGATGTAGCATTCACTTTTTAAAACAGAGCTTTAAAATAATATTAGCAAAAAAAAAATAAAACAATCACGCACATTTCCAATCAGACCCAAATCCCCTGCAATCCTGCAAACATCAAAGCATATACTTTGAGCAGTCCTCCCCCCACCCCCTGCTCCTATAAACTGCCTTTTTTTCAACTTTGGAAAGAAGCAAAATCCCCTGTACATCAAAGAGGGAGACAGAGAAAGTCATTTAGCGTTATCTTAATTGAGCTGCAATTTCAATAATGATCTTACACTTTGGGACCAAGGAGAGGAGGAGCCTGAGGAGGGGAGACCAGTCTCCTCGTGCTCTCCCGCTCCACTCGGTTGTCTAATCTCACTTCCAGACATGCCATTGGCTGGTGATTTATGATGACCTAATGTTTTGTTTACTTCATGTTCATAACAGGCAGGCGGATTGCACGGGCCATGCAGTAAAAGGGGAAAACATGAAAAGAGCTGGAGCTGCTCGCAGGACCTGCAATCCCCAAGCAGTTCACAGAAATAAACAGCTCTGTGATTCAGCCACCTGGCACCGAACCGCCTTCAAATTAAGAGCTGGTGCTTAAAAGCTCCTCAGAAGTTTACAAAAGCCTGTGCGTTGCACTGATGGTTATAATGCCGCCATTAGCCGGCTTTGTTGAAGTTCTGCACTTGATTTGAGTTTTTAAAAGCCACTTTGCCATCTGACAGGGAAAACACACAGGCTCTGACAGKAAAGTCAAAAATAAGTCACTCCATTTGGATTTAGCTCCTGTTTTTCCTGGTTAGCAAAGGGTTCAAACAGCAGATAATGCTTAAAGGACAGAAGCTTTATGCGATGCTTTGATTTATGTACAAGAGCTATGTCACCAAGATGTCTGATGTCTGTTTATGTGCTTCCACAAGCCTCATCCTGCATATCTGATCACATGATCAGGAAGAAGCAACTTGAGTGTTTTCTTTTTTATGAAAGTGAAGAAAAACTTTTTTTTTTTGGTAGGGTGTCGCATGTAAACGGACAATAAATCCAGAGAGACAAGGGCTGCATCATCATCTGCTTCAAGGGTTTTGGCTTTCTGATGCGGGCAGTAAAAAAAAAAAGGTAATGGCTTCTTGTGTCTCTTCCTGCAACAGAATGATGATGGTTTAAAACCCTAACATGCAAGAAAAAAAAGTGTATGATGCAGTATTGAAAAAACCCTGCAAATAAAGTACATAATCCAAAATCCACATAGCCCACAATTTGTGATAAGTGTCACACAAATCATTTATCTGCAAATACATGAGAAAAGATAYGATAAAATAGGCCTGGGAAAATGTGTCACTAAATGTCCCACAGTCTTGAAAAGTTGTTTAATTTGATGTATTTCAGTTGTATGTATTATATGACCCAAAGAGACCATGCCTACAACTCATTGTGATGGAGATGTCACTTGTGTAAATATTTTGCCTTCTTCTCATCTGGCCATTCAAAATTCAATTTGAAAATCCCATCAGATAGGAATTTCCTCCTTTTGCACCAGCAACCAGGGCAGACGACTGCTCCATTCTTATCTTATCAGCCRCAGCAATCTCGCATTGCGTCGTGCCCAAACAGGGAGAAGCAGATTTAATGAAAAGTGGTGCTCCAGCGCCAAACTCCCACGCAAACTTTGCACAAGCAGTAATGAAACCGTCTCGCACCTTGTTCAGTCATCAACTTTGGTGAAGTTTTGACTCTTTGTCTAAAGGGGAAAACAGTCAGCCACTCTTGCTCTTAAATATTCCCTGAACTTCCACTCCAATTTTTTTCCCTGCTTTCCTCTGGCACGATGACACGTGTTTTAAGGTCAGTGAAGCAAAGTGTGAGCTGTGTCTGCACAGGAAGTGCAGGCGAATCAGTAGGGCTGTCCATTAATGACAGCTCTGCTGCCGTCAGAGCCAAGAACAATGGCCACAGACTCCCCCCATGGCACTGGGAAAAACTTAGTCAGTCTGTAATCTCGCTTGCACTGACAGAGGAGGTAAAGCTAACAGGAAAATAGAAAGTAATCTAGAAAATGCATTTAGCTGGACACATGCGGGCACATTATGTTTAGTCATTTCGATGAAACTCAGCTTTCCCCTGTAGAAGTTCAAATGTTTCAAGATTTCTCAGGTTGAATTTACGTTTGAGTCTAATAAAAACTTGATTGTTATGTTTTTACAGATACTAACTTTAAAAAGTGCATGAAAAGTGTACATTATAAAAGCACATGTTATTATTTGATACTGAGGATTTTTCATTTTTAGTTGTTACAACTCATACATCCAGCTAAAATGAGCATGATTGGGTAAATTATTTGACCACCTTTAATCCCTGTGTACAATCTTTTATTTGACTGTCTTCAGCAGAGCATCAGTCAAACATACACATTCCTGCCACGGATTTCTTCACACAGCAGGAAACCTAACCCCGGTCACCCAAATGCAAAGTAAAGGCTAGGTACCCTTTAAAAACAAACACAACCTAGAGACTTGTTAATGTACTGCTAGGGCATACATTATTCTGGAGGATTTTTTTTGGTCAAGCCAAAATAAATATAGTCTACTCTCACATTGCACATAGAGGGATTGAAATGGTATCAGTTAAGTAGTAATGCCCCC
>NW_013952408.1:2321636-2328032 GCF_001266775.1 Austrofundulus limnaeus | reverse complement strand
CACACACACACACACACACACACACACACACACACACACACACTACTCTCTCACTGACTGAAGGGGAAGAAAATCCTCGAGGATGACATCAGCACAGTGAAAGGGACACCATTTATCACTGACCACTGCACATGGAGACATTCATAACATCCTGACAGGAAAATCTTGTGGAAAATAATCACTTGGTCTTTGATAACAACTTGGCTCCTTCTTTTTTGCTCAGACKTTCAGAACTATCCCAGTCAGACCTTCTGTCTTAGTTTTTTTTTTTTATCTGTGACTTTGTTTTAATGGAAATGTCTTAGTTTTTGTTAAGCAAAATGTGAAGTGATTTATGGATTTTTAATTAGGTGTTGTGGTTACCAGGACAATATTGCTTTGTTATGAAAAGTGTATGTTTTAAAAAAATGGAAATCATTGTTTTCTTATGCAATTCCTTATGCTATCAATGTGATCCACTTAATTACAAAAGGAGAATCTTCTTTTGTTGTTAGAATAAAGTAATTAGAGTATAGCTCTCTGCCAYTTCCCGTGTTGCAGGGGAGTCTTTACATACTTAGTTTCCCTTTTGTACTGAGGTGAGAGGGGGAGCCTTTGTCATATGTCAGAGAAGCATGGACTGCAGCCAAGCCTGTCAGTGTGTCTTCCTATTTTGACACTCTAAAGCACCTGCCCTCACTGAAGCATGGCAGGGAGCATAGAAAGAACAATAGAGAAAGGGCCTCTTTCCAGCCACTCCTTACTGGCTGATCCAACTCTGACTGCCTGTCACTCAAACCCATTAAAGGTCAGCGTAGCCTACCTCTCTCCAGCCCCCAGGAGGACACGTCCTAATGGACGCTGCCGGTTCAACATTCACTTTTCCCTCTCCAGCGTCTCTCCTTGTACTATCGCAGGTCATAATAGGGGGATATCCCAAAAGGAAATGCCTGAGGTCTGAAGGAGGTGCCTCTGCTCTCTATCTTCCCCCCATTACATTTGGCATTGTCCTGGGTGTTATCACTCTTATGTAATGGAGTGCTGGGTGCTGATAACAGGATGTCACATTGCCCCCTGCTATTGCACAATTACATGAATTATTTTGTGAGTAAATAACTAATGATTTAGATCTGAAATGTGGTAAATTAGGTAAAACTTTAGTGGTAAAAACTTGTAGTCAAAATCAACTGAAACTTTATTAAAACAAAATAATAATAATAATAATTGAAGGCTCGTAATCATGTCAACAATGTTTCAAAAATGCTGTTTCGCTTTGAATATATGAAGCATGTGAGTCCGTCTGTGGGTTTTTTGTTATTTATAATAGAAAACCTAAGCCATCACCCCCCCCCCCTAAAAAAAAGATATTTTATTGTGACAATGCATTTATTTGAAGCATAAAACTATAGTTGGCAATAACTTTTTTATTTTCAGTAAATCTGTTTAATGTATTGATTTAATAATGTCTAGGAATAAAGAGTTATAAAATGTACTTCAGTTAGACCAGAAATAAACTCACATGTCAAGCAAGCATATGGAATGTAAACAGTTTTAGATGGTATAGTTATAAATTGTGAATTACAATATAAATGCAATAATCAGACCACATTGCAACAGTAAATAAATAAATAAGAAAAACATTTTTCCATAAGCAGAAATGTGCATGAGGCTGTGCAGACCCATGTGCATGTGTGTTTCCGTCCAAATCAGCCATGGCATTCCAACCCCAAGCTTTGGTGCGAGTCATGATTTAACGTCTTTCTCTCTGGTGATAAATGCTCGTGCCTTCACTGTAGTAAAATGGGGGGGGGGGGGGGTTCAGGAGGGGGGAAGCAGCGGCACCTGAGGCATTGAAACTGAGTCGAAGAGGTTGTCACGGCAATATTTAAGCAGCACCTCGTTTGTCTCGGATGCTGTGAGGACAGATAAATCTCTTTTTCATGGCAATCCCATCATCAGGTGCAGGGGATACAAGGCCTGCTGCCATGGTGAGGATAACTTACCCCTATCACTCAAGTATGGGGAGTTACGTCTGACTGCCAGCCCACCTTATCCATCAAAACCAGATATGAAAAGCTTTTTTGTTGTAGCATCCTTTTGGCTGAAATGGGGTGTTACCTTGTGGGTAGCTGATGACAAATGTATGACAGTCAACAAAAAATCGTCTAAATAAATAAATGCATGACTGTCCAACACGTAGCTTGGCATTTTTAAAAAACATATGTTTTCTTGATCATATGCAAAGCGTTTTTTTAAATACAATAATACAATTTTAGTGCAATTGATTTATTTAAAGTTGCTCCATTTGGCTATTCTTTCATTTAGATCCTAAAATTACAACTATTCAACAGTTTTGGCTATCTCAGTAGCACTTTATTTTTTTTYCATTTTTCATGCAGCTTCACAATTTGATTCATGGTTTCCATTTTCACACTGTAAAAATGTAATTAAATGGCTGTTTTTTAATCTAAATTTGATGGATCCACTAGCATTTTATCTGATTAAGTTGTTGAGACTATTCAAATGGCATCAACATCAAACTTAGACCTTTTACACTTTTCTTTGTTCATGCTTTTCCCCAAAAACATTACGTTTATTTAGAATTGATCATAGCCTTTTTCGTTTTTTTCAAAATGCACAAAATACACTCATTTTTCAAGAATTTGCAAAGAAATTTGATCTCTATTTCCAAAAAGCAGAAAACATAAAAAAGGAGGTTTTACTCTGATAGTTTTAGTGGGGCTGTTTGCAACAACATTGTTTGATCAATTAGAAATAAAAGAAAAATAAACAAAAAGTGAAGAAATGAGGAAATGCCTTTTGACAGTAATGTAATGATGTTTTTTAAAGCATGAAATATATTTTAATAAAAGTAAACAAAGGGGTATTTTTGTTTAAGAAACACACGATAATGGCACTCCTAAATACAATGAAAATAGTGTGGTGTGGGGGTAAAAAAAAGTAACCCAGAAGGACTTTTTTTTTGCAGAGTCATAAACTATTTAAATGTGAGAGATGATAGCAGGTCGCCTGCCTCAACCATGGTGGCTGTCAACGTTGGCTCGTGGTTCTCTTCTTTGGGTCAGAGGTCATCCAGCTGTGACTCCCCCTCCACCCCCTCCTCCCGAAACAGCAGATGTGGTTGGACCACCRTGGTGAGGGCTTGACCACATCTGGCTCTGATTACAGCCAGACAATCCAGCTTTATCAGCTCCATCCACTTGGCTGAGCTCTGCTGTGCTCGTTCTCACAGAGGTGATGTGTGACACATTCTCAACTCACCAATACCTGCATTTACTRCATGATTTATAGGAAGTCAAGTCACCAAAACTCTAACACTGAAGTCCCACCTGCTCTTACTAATTAACCAAAGACGAGACTTTAGATCTTTGTTCGCTTGAACCTTACATTATCTACCCAAATTAGAGCCACAAATTTCAGAGGTGCATAGTAACTACTTACTTTGTTACAGTACTTAAAGGGGCAATATCATGTAAAATCAACTTTTTTGAGTTTTATATCATGTTATAATGTTATACTCTTATAAAAACATGCCCAAAGCCTTGCTTTGACTCATTCATGCATGTTTGAGAAATCCTGCAGCGTTTTTAGGCAGCCATGCCGAGGAGCAAAATGACAGGTGGAGACCAGAAACTCCCCTGGGATGTGTCTTTAAGCCGAACTTCCTCATGGCGGAGCACACCCCCCTCCCCCCTCCCCACACACCGCCTATGAATCCTGCAGGCTCTCAGGTGAAAGTGAAACTTAACTGTCTGCTGAGTTCCACTACTTCTCACTCAGTGAAGCTCTTTTCAGATTAAAAATACCTTTGAGGAAATGTATTTTCAGATGCCAAGTAAACTGCATCATAGCGCACATGCGAATCCTGCCTCCCCGCGCACACACAAGCCCCCTGCGTGCGAAGACCCCCCCCCGAACCAGACAGGACAGAAGCAGAAGGAGGTTCTTAAAAAGACAGAGGCCAATTTCAAGGCGTTTAGAAGAGGAAGTGATGAGAAGATAAGTTTATTTTCTATTTAAACATAAAAGCAGCATTTTAATATTAGCTAAAGGTGACATCGATATTTTATTATCGTATAGTATTTAAATGTATGCCTGAGAAACACATAATGTTGGCCCTTTAAGTTTTTTTAGGTTTGTAATTTTATCATGTATTTCTTTTAGTGTAACTTTTACTTTTATTACGTTACAATCAAAATGCAAACATATATACGTTTACTTCTTTATTTTTAAATTTAACACCTAGTTGCACAATTTTAAATAAGACCAGAACTCATCATGAAGAAATGTTTCTACAATCTAAAAAAAATGAAACTTTGAATTTACTTAACCAAATTATATCAACTGGTTATACTAAACCCAGTTAAGTAAATTAAAACAATTTAAACACTCGTTTTTTTCATAAAAAGAAAAAGAAAATATGTTAAGTGGTCAATTCATTCAACTTGGTTTACCAGTTTGTTTAAGTGAATTCAACACTTACTTTCTCAATTAGTGTGAGAAGTTTCAAGACTTTTACTGAAATACTTTTCTTATCAGTGACATCAATGTTTACCAAAGTCATTTAGCTTGAATTGATGATACACGATTGTCTCCAAGGACCATTACTGAACAACCATAAGTGAGTCAAAGTGAGTTTTCCTGCACTAGAACATGTATATAAAATCATCACCCGGCAGAAACACCTTTATTTGGATGAGCAGTCGTATGTTTGGGGTCAAAAATGTGTCACACTTGCAGAAAGAAATCCCAACATCCATAAACAGAGGAGTTTGAGAAAGGATTGTGTTGCATACAGGGATCACCGGTTGCAGTTTATTTTCCCAGGGTGCCTTTTTTCACTATCCCCACCCATTTGCCAGTGAAATCTCCACAGCACGTGGTTACACTGAGATGTCTCAAATCACTTCAAACAAACAGCTGACAGATGGGATGGATCTTCAAAAATGTGAAAGCATGAACCTGTAATTGAGTTTGTTGTGAAAAGTTATGAATATCAGGTAAGGTGAAGAAGAATACCACTTATTTGAATCATAATAAAAATGTCATAATAAAACCATGGCCTATTATCTTTTGCATTCAGTGATAACTCGCAAATGAAGAATCACAGCCATGCGCAATCTTCTGYAGTCTGCTGTTATCATGATGTTGTAAACTGTTTGCAACTCATTTATCCTTTCAGCCATCATCACCCACTTTAACCCCACTCAACCCTAACAGAAGGCCAGAGCTGAGACGCTCTTTGCAGGCTAACACATGTCAGGGGTCCCTACACAGTCCCCTCGCAGGGACACAGATATGGGTACTAAAACTGTCACCGCCTTCTTTTGCTGCCAGTGATGAAGGTCATCTTTCCTACAGAAGCTCCTTCTGTCCAACTAAACTTAAAACTCCATTGCTTTTGACTTTTTTTTAAACATTCAATGCATAGCAACATTTCTGGATAAACAAAGAGCCCACATTAGCATTTTTGAGTACGCGCCCTCAGTATCACTATTGTAGAAGTTGAGTGACAACAGAGTTTGTGTTGCTTTTTAAACAATGTTTTCAATCTGACTCTGCTCGCACCTCGTCTTCACATCAGCCAGAAAAGAAGAAGAAAAAAAGGACCTCTATTCTGTAGTTGAAYATGTTTTTCTTCCCACTTGGGAGGCTTTTTCTGTTCAAAAGTAAAATTGTAGAATTCCAACTTTTGGGATTTTCCATGTTCTGTAGGACTGTGAATCTACTGCAGCATATGGGCAATGTGTCAACACATGGCCACTTTGACTCTGTCACTGTTTCATTTGATTATTTATTGACACTCTTTACCAACAGAACCTTGAAACACAAATGGAGTTACACTTATGCTGGTTGGAAAGTTAAAAATTGAGCAATGATTTGACAAAGAGCTTTTCAACTCAAACTGCTGTTGGGATTTTTGTTTTATGCATCAAACAGCAATGATGCTGCTGACCACTAATTTATGCACTTGTGAACAGCTCCTCTATTAATGGTGGGATCGATATCAATGAACAAAGTGCTTCAATGCTTTATTACCATTAAACAATGAAATAAAATAAATTCACTACAGATCATTCAAGTCTGACAATGACACCAATAAATCCCCTTTATATTGTTTTAGATGTTGGTGAAAGCAGGACCTAATATAATGTTTACACTTTAAATTGCAAGAAAACTTAGAACTGGAAATGACTAATATTTGCTTTCAGGAAGAAAGATGACAATGAAAATGGGCACAAATAGAKTCTGGGAGAAAAAGAGGTTGCTTATCTCAGTGGACAATTGCTTGATATTTCAGTTTAATTAATGCATAAATAGAGTGTTAGTGAGGATGGAGATTTTGAAATATTTTATTGAAGGCAGAGAATCTGCATTCATCAATTTTGCCAGTTT
>NW_013952408.1:2318208-2321420 GCF_001266775.1 Austrofundulus limnaeus | reverse complement strand
ATTTATTTATGGGCGTTAGCTAAAGCTGACAGATGATTTACCACCAAAATCAAGACAGGTTTAAACTTTGCTGCAAAAAATTAATCCAATAATCATGTTTCTTTGTAGTGTTTGTTTAAAGAAAATTAGTAAGCGAAGAAAACCATTTCTCAACTCTGACATTCCTCTCTACTGTAATGTTTCAACCACTGCAAAACTGTTGCAACACAAAAAGCTGTGCAAACCCGAATAACCTGCATTCACCTGGGATGACGTGAAAACTAATTTGCACCAAACTCACAATGAACCTTTTTTTAAAAACAGATAATCAAATCAGACAAGCTGCCAACTGGCTGAGGAGTTTSAAACTTTTTTAGGTGTCATTAAAGTCACCAAGTTGGTTAAACTTTCAACATGTGTGAGAGTGTTTTCTTTTGGGGGAGGAGTGAAGTTCTAGGGGACTGCAGGGAGCTAATTAGAAGCTATTCTCTAACTCAGGGCCAAATGGAGCAATTATCTGGCTGAGTGAGTAGATAATTCCCTCCCATTCATCTCCCCCTGTCAGTGTCCCACTACCCACCAACCTGAGCTGAAGATACTTGTTGACACCTTTTATTTCTTGTTACTATTTTTTGGGGAGGCAACCATTGTGGATGACCACTGATGATTTCTCCCATGATTGTCACATACGTGGACCTGCCATCTAAAGGATTTATGAGCAGCACAGCTCAAGATTATATTGGACAGAGAACAGGCCAACAGGCTTTAATTTAAAGAAGAAGAAAAAAGGTGGACTTGCTGATTGAGTTTAAATAAAACATAGTGTTGGCAATGATTTAGAAAGAAACCACTTAAGGAACAAAGTCCAAGCCACTCTTAATTTTAAGAAAACCTTTGCACGATTTAAAACAATTCATGACTTTGTTATTGTATTTCAATATTTTTGAAAATCGTGTGCCGTTAAAGTATTTTAGGTGAACATTTTCTGCACCCCATAATTCAAAGGCCTGCATTGACGTTACAGCGTACACCCGAGGTTAGCTGGAGAGTTCATGCTGTTGACAGAAGTTGCTAATTCCTACAATCAATATCTCACTTATAACCAACACAAAGAGGACATCCTGTCAACGCGTTCCTTTAACTGAAAAGAGGTGTTGAGAAAACAGGGCCAAATAACTCCCCTCATGCAGAGCAAAATATGTGAGGCATGGGCAACGTGAGCATTTAACAGTCCCAATCCATGCTCTCACTTTAATATTAAAGTCCTCATTACAAAAATATTATCTGCTGGCTAAAAGGTTCTTGTTTGCTTTTAATGAGAACAAATTAAATATATATATATATATTTATAGGATTTCAATGATGTTAATAAACTAAAGAATAAATAGCTTCCATCTTGTTTTGAGATGTTAACTCACACTAAATTAAGATTTTACTACAATATATTGTTTTGTAGTTTTAACAGTGTCACGAAAGAGAGAAGTGAATTAAAACTTAAAAAAATCTGTTTTTGCCCTTATTTTGTTTGACCTGTGCAGCTATGATAACATATCTAAAAAACAAAAAGACAAAAAAGAAACTATGCATTTTTTTGGAGAAAAATATTTTCCTAAAACCTCTACCTTTTATTTAATATTTAATTTCCCTTCAGTTAGCTTTAGCTTGGAATGAAGACAGGTTGAAAAAAATATGGCAATAATCTAACAAATTTGTTATTTATATGCTTCTATAACCCAGTGCTTGGAGTTATCCTCAGTTTTTCACAGAACATGGACATAAACTGGTAAATAATATGGTGTTGTGATTTTCCACCTCACATCTGCAAAAGAAAAGAAAAAACAACAACATTTGATAAGCCTCTGTGTCTTCAGTGGAATTAGATGAATCGAGACCCCATCTCGGTCCGACATTGCCAGAGAGGGGTCACTGAGAAAGAGGAGGAGGGAAATTTAAGGAATGTCTGGTACTGGTCTGGGCGCCACTGATGAAATATTCAATCACCGAAGATGGAAAGAGCTGAGAAGACAGCACCGGGCCTCCCTTGTCCTCCCACCTCCAGAAATACAGACCTTGTCACACCTCAGCAATCTGTGCTCTGAGGTCACTTCACAGGCAAAGGTCCGTGTGACAGATCTGCGTCTGAAAGACTAGCAGTTTCTGTCCACTTCTACCATTTTGTACCTCACTTCCTCTGCTCTGAGGTAAGCAGACAGGGTGAGAGGAAAGGGGTGGAGGCATGCACATGACCTTGGAATTAGTAGAACTCTTGGGACACTGCTTTCTGGGTGGGACTACATTGGCAGCTGCTGGATTTTTCCCTTCTGAGTCTACAAGATTAATGCATGCACTGAGGGTTTGGGGGTTCTCAGGCAGCAGGAGTTTTTAGGGGCATTTGGAACAAGAATGATTCAAWATAGGCCCGTGGACTGGAGGAATGTTATGCAACAAAGGGGAYATACAACTGTTTTGGTAAAATCAGGCATTGTTACAAAATAAAAGACAAGATGCATTTGTGGCCGACATGAAACATTATTAGTAATGACATTTTTTATAAAGCTTGCATTAAGATTGGTTTGCTTTATGATCACTAAAGAGCTTGCTGTGAGAGTGGGATATACTATTTAATGTTACTGGTTACAATTGTATAAATGAAAGACATTTCAAAACTTTAGTAACTAATTCAAAAAGAGAAACCCAAACAAAATTCCATTGGYTTTTGTTTAGATTATTGTATATTTAACTCAAAATTTCAATTAACTCTAATTGTTTACAAGGTAAAGGTACTTTATTTGTCATTCAATGCATGTTCCCATACAAAGATGAAATGTGTGCTCTGCGTTAAACCCATGACACGTGAGAGACACCCAGGTGGAGCAGCAGGCAGCCATGTGAGGTGCCTGGGGAGCGGTTGGAGGTTGGGTGTCTTGCTCAAGGACACCACGACATGTGGGCATGACGGGAGTTGAACCAGTGACTTTTGGGGCCCAAGCCGGCTGCTCTGCCACTACACCACAGCCACCCCTAAATGTTGACTTTAACGTGGAACTTAAAATTACCTGAATTGTGACCCATCATATCAAAATGAGGATTAAGTCAAATTTGGTCAAAATGACCTCATTACATTTTCAGATTTTTGGCTTTAAAAAGTTACATTTTGATACCTGGATCATTCTGATATAATAATTAAATCCAAATATATGTCTTAATTTGTCTTGTTGGTTACAATAATACAT
>NW_013952408.1:2312757-2318087 GCF_001266775.1 Austrofundulus limnaeus | reverse complement strand
TACCTCCTTAACGACAGACTATCACCCCTCCTTTTTTTTTTTTTTACATATGTGGAGTCCTTGGGCAAAACTATGTGACAAACGACCAAAAGGCTCCTAACAATAAGTTACGGACAGTGAAGAGTTGTTCAGTTATTTTTTTTTACTCTTCATAACATCTATTTTACCTCCTTAACGACAGACTATCACCCCTCCTTTATGTTTTTACAAAGAAAAAAAGATAGAGGGATGGAGTACAGGGGCTCCTTCCCAACACTTCAATAGTTGCACATTGCTGCACTTGCATATCTCACATGTCTAATGGATTAAATGTAAAAGACAAATTTTGTCATTGTGTGTATACACATTTTTTTTAATAAAAATGACGCTGCATAATAATAAAACAAGAAAATAAATGACACCTGTCAGCTGAACACRACTCCATTCTGTCAGCAACAGGTCGTGTTGGTGGCCATTTTCTCAGAACTCAAAACCCCAGGAGGCAGCAGCACAGTAGCACTTTTTAGGRAAACCCTCAGACCTCAGCTGTTTAGTCAGTGTTGTCTTTTTTGTTAATTGGTGTAACTGTAGCTGTGCGCACACGTGCGTTTGTTTGTACTCTCGGAGTTTGTGTTACTTGTGGTGTGAGAGCACGATGTAGCGTGATGCATTTATCATATTTGTGTGACATGAATCCAAAGGCCTCGGGCTCCAAGTGTCACCAACATAATAAATAGGGGAAATACAGAACGACTGACATGTCATCAGCTGTTTGACTTCTGTATGTGTACTCAGGCCACATATATCTATTTAACCAAATGTATTTTGATTAGGTGAACACATGTAGAAAGATAAATACTAAAACGACTCAGTCTCTTGCATAGGACGTATATTTATCTTGGAGCTGTGAAGTACTTTATAATACTGATCCTGAGACGTTTGCAAGTATAAACAGTATTTAGGATTATATGAAAACATTTTAGGATTATGTAAAGGAGTAATTAGTCAGCAAAGTTGTTGGCTGTGTGGACTGCATGGACACAAATCACATTCGCTGCACTCAGCAAGTCCTTTCATCTGGTATTAATTGAGAAATTTCATTCGGGTTTTTTATTCTCAGAAGTAGCTTTGCTGTTTTTCTGACAGGTGCTGAAACAACAACAAAAACAGCAACTTTTCGGCTGTTGTCTCGGCGGTGATTCACTCTTTATAATCTGCATGTTCTATCTTTATTTAAATTCTCATTGACCTCATGGAAGGTGCTCAAGCAGGCCAAATCCTAGCTTTATTTCTCCATAGGAACTCATTTCCTTGTGGCAGTTCTTGGGTTCATGGTAATGTAACCTGAGGAGAGGACAGACTGAGGGCCTACAGGGGATGAAAGTATCCAAAAGCCTGAGAATTAACCCCTTGGGTCAACTGCATTATCCACCTCTATTTATAGTTAAACTTTAATTTTTACTGGGTGGAAAAAAGCAAAAAAAAAAAAAAGAAAAAAAAAACAGGATTACAAGGGTCACAGCATAAGATTTGCAGTTAATTAAATCAATCGAAGAGACTGCATAAAAGTCTTTTCTTTCAATATTCTGTCAGCTCATTGACATCCTAATCTGATAAGAAATTAAACATAGCATTTAAGTGTTGTCAGTAACCCTGAAATACAAAACACAACAAATAAACAAAATAGAACAAAAATTCAACGTATTAAGTTTTTTTACTGTTTTTAAAGTTACATTTTTACTGTTATTTCTATGAGAAAAACCTGTCTTTACTGTTTACTTCTACTGTCATGTTTTGTACCAGAATTCAAATAAGTAATAAATAATAAACTTAAAGGCCAGAATGAAAATAGCAGACAGCCACTTCATATTTTCGACTGCAGTTGGTTTAAAGTATTTATTTCCTTACATAGTGGGATGCAATTACAAACATCTTCCTACATTATAGTGCGAAATGTTAGATGCTTGGTGAGGGACAAGGAACCCACGCAACAATCAGACAACAGATATAATTCAAAATATGATTTCACTGACATGAAACAAAACCAAACAAGCAGTCATAACAAAAGAAAAGGCCAAAATAGAACAGACTTACAAGATTTCACAACTAACTGAGAATCAAATGAGAATTGGTATGGGGAGAGTTGATTAGAGTGAACACAGCTTGGATGATTACAGATAAGTAGCAGGTGTCTGTAACAAGGCAAGCTTGAAAAAAAAATGACTAGGAATRTGAGAACCAAAACTGAAAAATACCTTGCAGAACAAATTACAAAACACTGTAAGTTAAGAAAAGAAAACTCTGGCTGAAATAAACAATTAACTGAAACATTTCTATAAATACAATACAAAGAATGCAAACATGAACACACTAGATACACTAACAAACCCCCCAAATATGCAGCAAAATACCCTTAAAGTTTAACTCACAATGCAAATGTTTTATTTTTTATTTTTCATAACCGTCTATTATCTTGGGCTTTCCAGTTACAAGTAAATCCTAATAATTTGCTCCAACAAATATAATTCATAAAAAGAAAAAAATATAAAATGTCTTTAACAACACATGCTAACATTCTGTGTTTATCATATTGTTTCAGTGGTGGATGTTTATTTTTTAGAAAGGGTTCAGTCCAAGACTGCCCACTCATCATTTACTGAATGCTTGTCATGACATTTTCATTTACAGCACCTGAATCATTTATTAGAGCTGTAAAAACTAAATTAGCTAAATTCAAGAAGTTTCAAATGAAGGGATTACGTGCGTGTGCTGTCACTAAATGAAATACAGAAGAATAAACATTGGTAATGCTTTCTTTTACGGCACCCTTATTACCATGTAATTATGTAGTAATTAGGGTACAATTTTTGCTATGTAATTAATTGTCTGCAGTAATGTCACACTTACCAGGTAATGTATTACAATTCACAAGTAGTAGGTAATTTGGACAGTTTTAAAGTTTTATTTTATTCCAATTAACCACTAACCCCAAAATTTAGTTGCATGATTTTGGTTATAAATATAGTGTTGAGTTACTATTGGATAGTAATTTGATTGTAGTTACTCAATAAAGGTAGTTTTACTAACAGTTTTTCTTTTGTACCCTAATTACCAYGTAATTACATGGTAATAAGGGGACTGTAAAAGAAAGCATTACCTAAACTTTTTTATTATTTAGAAATTTGAATTTGATATGATCCCAATATAACTGAAATAAAATCTTTAAATACTGTTTAAAAATATACAGACATATTTTCATTGTTGACCATAACTGTACTGTAAATGTTTTCTATAAAAAAGTTTGAATGAGGCAATTTATGTTCTCGTTTAAGAAAGCTCACAGTAGAAATGTATTTCTATGAGACTGGTATACTTTTGGCTTCTTAAGAAATCTTGTTCTGATCATTATCTCTTTTGTACAAATAGACATGAAAGCAAATTGTCTTATTTGAAGCTCATCAGATATCATTTAGATCAGGTGTATAACTAAATTTAAACAAACAGGTACTAAAAAACAAATATTGTGCTTTTTCTCAGTGTTTCCCATAAATTTATGTTTAACTTGTGATTTAAAGTTTTTATCTTGTTGGATCACAAAACTAGCGTCTTTAATGAGATGATGGATGTTCACCTGTTTGAGCTTGGTAATGACCAAGTGATAATTGTTGCAACAGCATGGTCAACTCTGAGTTGCCTCATTATTCTCCATCTTTGCCTTTAACTGCAGTTTGCAGCTGCCTGCCGCAGTAATGTTAACCCCAGTGCCCGCAGCACAAAGGGAGCCTGTGTGAGGTGTTAACYTACCCCCACCACCCAGCCTTCCACTCCCACACGACCTGCCTCTCTTCCCCTCCCCATTGTGGGTGATGTGCTCCATTTGCTGAATGATGAACTGAGGGGGGACGAGGTAAAAGTTCACACACCTTTCCTGTTCACATGGTGGGGAGGCCGGCTTGACCCCGCTGTGCACGGTCTCGGGGGCCACCTCCCATGTGTCACTGCTGGTTGCTGACCGTCCTCCTTGTGCTGCAATTTGTCCCCTCATTTGAGTCCCCCCCCCCACCCCCACCCTGCCTCTAATGTTCTAATGCCATAACTGCCCTAAACTGTGATTAAACTACTATTTGTTGCCTGGGACTTTGAAGGAGGGGATGTGGGGAGCAGAAAATAAAAATGCTTTATTTAATGCATCATTAAAAATAAATCCACCAATTTGATGTTCTTGTTTTATCTCTTTATACTTGCACCACAATGTTCAATTAAAAGGTTGTTGACTGTAATCTGAATGGGCAACAGTTACTTTATTTTTATGCCAACCGTAAAACAGATAAAACCCCTAAATTAAATTAGCACACACCCAACCAGTCTGTATGAGTGACAACAGCAAGCAAAGCAAATGGCAGAGCCACCATGCTACCTGTCTCCCCCCACCCTGCAATTCAGCTGTCTGTGAAAATAATCAGCCAGTGACTGAGCACAATTTGGCATCCCCGCCTCTCAGCAGCAGCAGCACCCACCCTGTGACCACCACAAGTTAGCGCTGCCCTCTTATACCCCCCGCACTCCTGCCCCCCCCCCAGCCCTTGTGAACACACTTCTCTTCAACCCAGAGGAATTCATTTTCTAATTTTCCTTGACTGAGAAAACAATACACATGCCTTAACAATGTTGACATCTCTAATGCCTTAAAAAGCAGTAGTAATGGAGCTTTGATTGGTAGTAAGTGGATACATGCACATTGCAAACACACACACACACAGGGTTTAACTCCTTCTCTGTGTAAGGAACATTGTGGACAGCACCGGCATGCTGGAGGTAAAATAGGCAAATAAAGAAAGCTATGTGTTTCCAAAAACTTACAGTAGGTGAAGCAGAGTATGAGCATTTTTACACAAAAAACAAACAAACAAACAAACAAATACCATTAAAAACACACACTTCTTTGTATCCTTTGCCTTGTGAGTTGTCTGTGGTTGAACAGTAACTACGATGCAACACATTTAAACTTTATGTGTGATTTATTTGTATTGCAATAAAGGGTCAGGATGAACTGATGAGAATAACTCATGATACATATTATTATCAAAGTCAGTTTGAATAAAGAATATTTTTTTCTTATGACACCAACTTTTATGCAGTTGTTATTTTGACCCTTGTTAAATGGTTTAAAAAACAGAGGGAAGGCGACTTAAACACTGTGCAGCAAATTTAAATATAATTAATGCCATATTACAATAGTCTTTATGTTTAAAGGCACTGAATATGCTCAATATGGATCTATCTATCTATCTATCTATCTATCTATCTATCTATCTATCTATCTATCTATCTATCTATCTATCTATCTATCT
>NW_013952408.1:2307638-2312131 GCF_001266775.1 Austrofundulus limnaeus | reverse complement strand
CATCCATCCATCCATCCATCCATCCATCCATCCATCCATCCATCCATCCATCCATCCATCCATCCATCCAACCCACACTTTTTGAGTAATTATGTTTTTGATAGTAAACCAATTTTTTATGAACATATAACTTCTGGAACTGATTTTGTCATGCGACAAGTATTGATACAGTACCACAGGAATAGTCTTATTTAACTTGTTATGCTGTCAATATTGTTCAGTTATTTATTAAGCAACCTTATTTTTTTAGCTTTTCTAAGAGTTTGGGTTACATCTGCACAACCTAATACACAAAAGTAAAACTCAAAACTCAGTTACTAAAATGATTATAAATTTACCTACCTTTAAAACTGAAACATTTCCAAATATTTCTACCGTAATACAGTTAAAGTGAACAAACAAGCACAGATAAATGGAACAGGGATGTCCAAACCTGGTTTTCAAGGGCCACCATCCTGCTCCAACACACCTGATTCTTCTTCTTCTTCTTCTTTTGTTAATGACCGACCGTTGACAAACAAGGTTTTGGTGCATTACTACCACCTGCTAGAGTGGATCGTGGATCAGAATGTAGGGGAAAAAAACCCTGGATTCTCTCCAATAATTTTGTCTTCTTACGATATCTAGTTCTAAACCCTATTCCTTTAGAGTCTTTGTCCAAAAGGTCTTTTATGTCCAGTTGCAATTTGTTGTCCTGTAAGGTACGTACCAGCTCCCTTCTCTCAACTATATACTTGGGRCAAAACAATAACACAAGGTCTACTGTTTCTTCTTGGAGACAAAAATCACATTTCCCTTTAGCATGTTTTCCTATTAAAGTACTATTTAACCCTGTATGAGCAAAACGTAATCTGGATATTATCATTTCTTCCTTTTTTATGTCATCCTGTTTTCCTTACTATGCCAACCTTTTTTCAAATGCTATAAAGCTAACACACCTGATTTCTTCTTCTTCTTTTTTTAATGGCGGTTGGTAAACTGCTATTAGGGCATTACCGCCACCTACTGGAATGGAGTGTGGACCAGAAGGCTATATACAGTTGATGTAAACAACCTGATTCAGTGATTGAATCCCCTTTTCAAATTCTACAGAAGCCTGCTAATCACCCACTCTTTCAAACCAGGTGTGTTGGAGCAGAGAAACATCTAAAACATGCAGGATAGTGGCCTTCAAGGACTTGACATCTTGCAAATAGAAGCACATGCTCTGTTCAGAAAATGTGTTTCACCTTTTTAAGGTTAAACTCTAAAGGCCTGACAAGTCCCTGTCTAAATACACTCATTAACCAGTTTGTCTCCCTCGAACACCTCTCTCTGTTTAAAAAAGCTAATCTTTAGCTAAGTTAACAGAAGCTGCAACTTTTCTTCCTCAGCTGGGTGATTATATGATGGTTTTCTACCTGACACATTTCACACGTCTGCACCTGTTTTCTTTCGCAAAGATACGGAGTGGAGGTATACTGTTGCTTTTAGCTTGTTAGGCTGAGGAATTTGTTTTACTACTGAAGCTCAATTTTACAATGAAACCTGATGAGAAGATCTGAACTGTTATCAGCAGTAAAGGGTGATTCCATTTTTAACTCAGTTAGCTAATTAGTTAATTGCAATCCGCATTTTAGACACTGGATGTAACAAAATATTAGGTGCTGCCTTTTAATAGTCTACTTTTTTAGACATTTTTGCTCATCCATGACAAGCCAGTCAAACTCTTTCTTGCTTTGTGATATTGTGTCTGTGCGAGATATGACATGTCAGTTCAGGATTCCCTGACCTCATTGTGTACCCAGTCATTTCTGTGTTACTATAAAATCATCTGTTTTTGGCGAACCAGCCACTGAGTGAGTTATGCCTGGCTCAACAGCCGCAAAAGGAGCAAGGGATGCAGTCTAATCCTGGAGCTGGCTAGTTCCAGGTTACTGGCCCACACACACAAAAAAATACCTCTTCAATCATTCCCATGGTTCTAATTCTGGGCAGCAAGCGTGGCGTCTACAGATTCCCAGGCTCCTCCTAAAAAATGACACATACTTAGACCAGACGCTTTGGGCAGCCAGCACAAAGCTGCAATTATTAGCAGGGCCTTTCTTTTTTTTTAAAGAGAAGGAAAGCTATTTTTAACCAATGCTAAAAGTTTGAATATCCCTTCACCCCTTGAGTACACCAAAAAACCACAGCTTGATAGTGGTTGGTTTCAGTAGAGGCTATATGTTCCTGGAGGGCAGAGCAGCCAGACAGCACTATGTCATTACAGGCAATGCAACATTTACTTTGCTTCGTTTCATGAAACTCTGGGCTGAAAACAGAGCAGGAATATTGATGAGTGAGATCGCTGCAATGTTGGTTTGGAGCTTTGTGAAAGACTCGTGACTGCCTTCTTTGTTGGTTGGTATGAATTTCAAGTAGCATTCCCAGCTATATTTCTCATGCATTCCTCCATGTTTGCAGGAATACCTACAGTAGAGGCTGTCAAAGTGCAAGACGCAGACAACATGCTGGGACTGAGAGGAAAATGAGGGCTGTCAAAGCGCCATTGAAGTATTGTATATCTGAAGAAGGAGAACAAATGTCTCTCACAAAGGAGAAACAAAGTCACAAAACAGACAGGAATCATTGTTGCTGCTGCTGCCTAACTTTGATAGAAGAAATTTATTTAAAAATCATAACAAAATAAATTTGTCTAAGTTCTCTGATCTGTGGGTCATTCCTGTTGTTGAGTCCACAACAGTGATGAAACTCACCTATTTACAGAGGTGTATAGCAACAAAGCACATTTACTTTGTTACATTAGGTAATTTTTTGAGGATCTATAATTTTTTTATTTAAAACTTTTACTTTTATTTTGTTACATTAAAAATATATACATTTTACTTCRTTACTTTAAAATGAAACACCTTTTTACACACTACAAACTTAAATATGTCAGGAACTCATCTTAAAAGAATTGTTCATACACTCTAAAAAAGTACTGTTGAATTTACTTAACCAAGTATTGTCAACTGGTTCCACTAGACTGAGTTTAGCAAATAGAGGTTTTTTTTTTTTTTTGTAAATTGCTTTATACTTACTCAAATCAATTTAGTGGAACCAACTGACATAAATTAGTTAAGTAATTCCAACACTACTTTTTTGGCATGTGTAAAARTACTTTTACTTTCCTGATTATTGTGAGCAGTTTTATGACTTTTACTTAAATATTTTTCTTACTGGTGGAATTCATTTTTTTTACCAAAGTAATTTTCCATTTTTGTTTTACTTTGACTTCGTGTTTTTGTTTTTCCAAATACTTTATACACCTCTGCTTATTTCAGAGATTTAAATTTGAGAATTGTTTGCTTTTTGTACAGTAGGGGGAGTGATGGTGATTTAGCTCAGAGGGATAAAAAGTGTCATCACAGCGCATCAACTGAATCTGTTTTTGTGTTGTGCATAGGACCTCTCATAAACAGCAATGACGGTTATTCCAAACCAGGTAAATGAAACAAATCTGACATGCACCTTGAGTTAGAAGTGATTTCATAAATTTGCCACAAATGTGCTTTATTGTAACATCTGAAACTCAGCTACTATATAATCTTGTTCAGGGAAAAGTTATTGAGTTTATTTTTTGGAGCTGTGTTATGCTTCTTAATTGCCCCTTTAAAATATCCCATTCTCACTCCAGATCCTAACATTACCTAAAAACTCTTCTCCCTTTGCTTTTAGATGCACCAATTTGAAACCTCACAATCCAGGATTCTGCAAAAATCAGCTGAGCAAGCATTTAAAACAAAACTGATGGACGATGTGATAAGATTCCTGACTGAATGATTTTTGGTAGGCTCTTATTGTTGGCTCAGCTCAAAACATGTGCCGATTATGCAAATAATTTTTGCCTGTGCATGTATGTTCTAAACCTGATGTGCTATGTTACTAGAACAAAGGCTCTCTGCCAAACAGCTTGTGAGAATTCCTCTTGCTCCTCAGACTTCTCCAGGCGCCAGCCACCGGTGCTCTGAAAATGACTTAACCAAAGAAAGGAGAGAGAGAGAGAGAGAGAGAGAGAGAGAGAGAGAGAGAGAGAGAGAGGGAGACGGAGAGACAGAGAGAGAGACAGAAACAGGGAGGGAGAGAGAGAGACAGAAACAGGGAGGGAGAGAAAGAGACAGAAACAGGGAGAGACAGAGAGAGAGGGAGACAGAGAGAGAGAGACAGAGACAGTGAGAGAGAGAGAGACAGTGAGAGACAGTGAGAGACAGTGAGAGAGAGAGAGAGAGAGAGAGAGAGAGAGAGAGAGAGGGAGACGGAGAGACAGAGAGAGAGACAGAAACAGGGAGGGAGAGAGAGAGACAGAAACAGGGAGGGAGAGAGAGAGACAGAAACAGGGAGGGAGAGAGAGAGACAGAAACAGGGAGGGAGAGAAAGAGACAGAAACAGGGAGGGAGAGAGGGAGGGAGAGAGAGAGAGAGAGAGAGAGAGAGAGAGAGACAGAGAGAGACAGAGAGAGAGGGAGACAG
>NW_013952408.1:2302259-2307628 GCF_001266775.1 Austrofundulus limnaeus | reverse complement strand
GAGAGAGAGAGAGAGAGAGAGAGAGAGAGAGAGAGAGAGAGAGAGAAGGGCGAAACTATTTTAGGAGTTTGACTAAAAATATTTCAGGAAAAAAAAGGAAATTCTAGGAAGGAGTGTACAAAGTTCATTGTGAGTTTATAAGTCACTGACAATACTCTAAAGTTGTAAAAGATAAAAACTGTATGTGATGAGAACTAACAAGAAAACTTTTGTCTCTGCACTTAAAGAAGTAAGAACGTGTAAAGTTTTGCCTTTGTTCTCTCGTAGGCTCTGTCTCCTCACTCAATCAGTATTTCCTCATCTCTCCATCTCTCTAAGGGAGGAAGGTCTCAGAGTTTCTCAGGAATGTTGACTTCTATGTGCTTTGGTCCCTTGGGGGACGTTGGTAGGGGTCTTGACCCTTCTCCTCCTGTATCCCTGGAGCCTATCAGCTAACTAAGTTAGCATGAGATAACTCTCTCCTCCTGGCTCCATATTGTTGCCTCTTACCCTCCTCTCCCTTTTTTGTTTCCTTCACCCTGGGCCAATATGAGGCAGGAGCTTTATTGGAAGCAATGAGAAATCCATCACTCGACTGTCTACTCTTGGCTTGTGGCAACATTTGTCTCCCAGGCTGTGTCCTCCTTAATCTGTGCCCAGACACTGATTAAATCTCATTTACTTATCAGTCACTGAGAGGTACAGCTGACTTCCTGTGTAAAAAGTTGGAACTTCCTGTTGTAACATTATCTTCGATCAAGTTTCCAATATGCATGACAGCACATCCAAGCTAGCAAAAAAAGTACATGTAGAGTAGTTTTGTAATGTCATAGAAATTACCTAGGAGTTCATTTCCTTGTTGTCCTGATGCCCAGAGCTCAGTGAGCCTCCTTTCTGCTCTGAGCTGGGTTTCTGTTTGGTTTTATGTCTTAAGCCTGGAGCTTGGAAAGCTTTTCACATGTGGTCACTGCTAAACAGGACAGTTACTTCTATTGTGCTTTTGGACTGCACTGGAAATTATAACATTGGCACTGCAGTACTGACCCGATCAATTATTTTGTTGCACTGGAGTTATTATAGAAGCTCAGATAAGCACATCTGTAACAGATATTAAAATCACTGCTGACTTTAATATTAGTCTTATATTTTAGGCTACAACATTCTTGCTGTCATAGGCATTTCTTTTTGCAGGGTTTTGCTTCTACAGTGTGGGTATGCTTATCATATCAAAAACACAATGGGCGGTGTGTACCAGTAACTGCCTCAGAGGTTAAATATGAACCAATAAATNGGATTAAGCTTGAAAATCCATATATTGGTTTTTAGGACAATAAAGAAAGCATTCCTTCATTAACTGTTTTAAAATAGTAATACAATTGAAATTAGAATAACGTTTTTTTTAAGTACAGCTCTAACATTTATTACTCGCCTCTTAGAACTTACAGAGTCTTACAACTTACAAAACTTTTTCACGTACATATACACATTTCAATTGAAAAAAAAACTATGAAAAATAATRTCTTGCTCATGGACAATTTGACATTTGGATCAATCTGACAAACTCCTGGCTGACAGATCTCCTGTTCCTGCTAAAAGTTGATTGCTTTAAAATTAGCGAAGAAAGTTACTTTTATATTCTAAACAAATGTTTTTAAAGGAAAATTCAGATAGCGTTTATCTGATTTTTAAAAAGCATTCCCTCTTTTGCACAACGCGCCATTGAAAAAACAATGACAAGACAACAAATGCTGTGAGTGAATTATTGGTTTATTTTGTTGAKATGGAGATGATACATTTCTAAAACAGACAATGTTCTAGGCAGGCTTCTATTTAAAGAAAAAACTAAATCAAAATGCCTAAACAGAAAACAGCCACTGGCCTCTAAAGCTGAACGACTGACCCACGGTGTGACCTTTTCATGTCAAGCAGACAATTTTTATCAGAACCATGAGCTGAAGATGATTGTGATCTGCCTCCTGTTTGTTGTGTGTTTTCTCAGGCCTTACTTATTTCCCTGTGAGGTCAGCAACCCTGCAATTTTCTCCCACACACTGGTTAGTGCTGCCTGGCTCTAACACTGGTGCACCTCATGTTCTCTTCACTCGTTGACATTGCCTGGGGTGCTGTTTGAACTTAGGGACACACTCTGTCCCTCAGTGGGAGAACTTGGAACCTGGCGGAAATGGGTCCTTTCCCAAAGTTTGGATGGAGAGTGCTGGAGTAAACATGTGAACTGACTTTAAAAATATGGAAACATTGAGAATACCAAAAGATAAAGGAAATTCTCTGTGAAAAAGATAACGGGTTTGTCCAAACGTGGTATTTTTATTTTTTTGTAGCTTGGGGCTTAAATAATGTCAAAGGTGGAATGCAGACTTTTAAATATTTGGTAGAAATGAACTTTTAACCCAAAATCTGGATTTGGTTACTCTGTTGCACTTTTTTCCCCCTCCATCTTATTTTGGAAGAGTGCATTATCTGCTAGCATGCACTTGTTTTACAAGGCTAAACACAAAACAGACTAATATTAGTTATTTACAATTTCCATTCTCTAACTCTAAAACAAATTAAACGGACAAGCCCATGCCTTGTTTAAAATGAACCACGCAATTTTCCTCCCCCGCCCCCTCACCCAAGCCATTTATTGCTTGTCTTTTAAATGAACTAGCTGCCTGCAGACGATATTACTCATAAGTCCTGTTACTGCCAAGTCCTGGTATGAGGGCCATTAAGGTGCTTAAACTCGGCCATTCATATTTGTTCTGGATTGCCTTTCTCCATTTTAAATATCCCCCAGAAATTTTCAATGAAATATGGCCACAGCAATTTTCTGAGAGTGCACTGCATCGTGGCTTGCTGTCCAACAATGCCAGGCATCATTCAACACCCTACATATTATACAGCCACCTTGCATTTAACGGCACCATTTTTTTCCAACTATTGAATTCGCTGAAACTGAAATTTATGCAAACTTGAACTTTAGCCAACCTGCAAAACGAACCCCTCAAATCCTAAAGAAGCACATGGTTTTGTCTGAAAATTATCTGCCATATAAATGATATTTATTATGTAACTTCAATGCATTTATTATTTACCAGTGTATAATCTCATTGCATGCAAAATGGTAAAACACTAAATTAAAGTTGAACTAAGCATAGGATTGCTAAGTTTTACATTACATTTTATTTAAATTATAAGTATTTAACATGCCTCACRATCATATAGACTTTTTTAAACTTGTTTTTCTAAGAGTTGAATAATTTTCACGCTAATTGCATCTGCAGTGCAGCTAAAAGGGACTTTTTTTTTTACTTGTGAGCTGAGCCAAATGTTTCAAATCCCAGAAAAGAGCCTTAATTACYATCACCAGCAAGTTGAGTTTGTGAATTTAATTTTTGCAGTAGAAGTGTTCCAAGATATTTCAGTAGATTAAAACTGCATTTAGAAYACATTTAAAAGGAAGCATGTGGGAAAGATCAGAACATTGCAAGTTTTCACTCTAATCAGTCAACCAGGTGATTTCACTCAACAATTCCCTTCATCTGATTGGATGACGGCTAAATCAGCTGTTGGCAGCATAAATGCAGCATTCTTTTGTAAATGAAGGTTTTATCACTGCTTTTCCTCCATGAGTTATTTTAGCACAACGGCTATCATCCAAAAACATGTTCCTAAGACTAACTTTTATTTGAAAAAAATATATGTATCTTTCTGAACTGGAGCTAGCTTTTTCTGTTTGGTGTTCCTTGAGAAGAATTGTGCTAAACTGGCTTTTGTATGTGTTTGTGCAGACAGGCCCCATGGGTGTACTTCACCCTAAAGACAACAAGGCCAGGGAGCCATCCAAGTGACTGGAGCTAAATAAGACCCCCGTGACCTGAGGAGTCACACGGCTGAAAGCAAAAGTAACAGTGTGGATGACTTGTTGCTAAGAAAAATGAGCTGCCGATTGAGACAAATGATTTTCCCAAATCTAGAAGTGCTGTGAACAGTTTTAAAAATAAAATGCAATGGAAAAATGCCTACAGAATTGCCTGAAATGTACAGTATATTATTTGCATCATTTCAAAATGTTGGTTAGGTAGTTTAGTGTGAATTATACAGTTCATTAATTAAGGTTAAAAAAAGACAGAACAAATAACTATCATGAATTATTTTTTGTTCAAACACAACATGGGTATTATTATTTGCACAATTCTTTTACATTTAGCAAATTCTTTCATTCGAGGCTTTAAATTTACATTTCAACATAAATATTTCTGTACAATTTGCAATGAGGTTTTAAAAAAACAAATATCTCAAAGAAAAAGCAGTTGTATTCTAATGTATTTATTTTATGTTGACAGGAAGCTTTCATGATTATCATCTGCCTTATGGTGTGCACGTTATTTAAAATGATTCACATCTAAAATGCAGGTAAATATCCAAGATTTCCAGCAGCTGTGTGTGTCCTTTGGCTTTTTCCACAGAAAAAAAATAAAATAAAATAAAATAAACTGTTAAAAGGATTCAAATTTCATTTTTACTTTCAGTTTTCATTATGGTGGTTTGGAGGAGAGGTTAGAATGTATATGAAATCTGACTTGGTTTTTCTGAAAAAAAAAAACATGATAAAACACAACAAGAAAAACTTACTATCAAAATACTACCGAGTTACAGTGGAAGGACAAAATCATTGTTTACTTTAACCTTGTGTGGTGAGGATTTTTGGCTTTTAAATTATTTTCATTTGTCCATTTTTTGTGGTCTTGTATGATCCATTTTTTAAAAGTCTTAAGCTACAACTGAAATAGATTTTGCCTCCTATACATGTTCTTTTTTCTTCTTTTTTTTCATGCAAGTTGTTGTAAATTTTGGTCACTTTTAAATCTTTCAACTGAATGCAGTTTTGGCAAAGTTCAACGCTTCATCAAGGTACATTTTACTTTCCAGAAAAAGGACAAAGGTTCAAGCCTCTACCAATAAAATCCCATAGTGATCATGTGTGAAAGGTACATACAGTATTTCCTCTCTGCTCGGTGACTTAGCGGAGCAGTGTTAAGTGTGGTTGTGGTTTCAGCTACACACGTCTGTCACTCAGGGATTTTGGCTTTAATTACTAACCCAGGCTTGCTCCATAAGGCACAGAGTGTTCTCACGTGGTGGTAGTGGTTCTCTTGGGGGAACCTCTGCTAAAGTGAGTTCATATGAAAGAAACAGGGCTCCTTGTAATGCACAATATGTAAAGAGCACTGAGAGTACATTATGACATCTTTTTTCTTAATCTAAATCTTTCAATACCTTCTAAGTTTGCAAAAATGAACATGAGTAATCTGAGACAGTTTGGAACAATTTTGCATGCCTTTCACACACACACACACACACACACACACACACACACACACACACAC
>NW_013952408.1:2297383-2302249 GCF_001266775.1 Austrofundulus limnaeus | reverse complement strand
ATGTATATACATATGTATATACATGCATATGTGTGTGTGTAATTTGTACTGAACAGTTGTATTCAAGGAAGACGTGAACAGCATTTTTGTTTAGGCATGCAAAGATTGTCTGGAAGGGTAGCCATGTCCTCTGGTAATGAAAAAATCTATGTTGTCATTGCAAACTTCCTACAAAAACACAAGTCCATAATGTGCTTAAAAAAAAAAAGAATTGGTCTTGATGAGAGCAAACGTCTGCCAGGAAAAGGAGCAGTAGCAGTCCAAGTCAGATTTTATTTTTCCTCTTTTTGTCTGGGTGGGTTTCTGCTGATAGAGTCTTAAATAAGGCAGACAGGTCAGGCCAGAGACACTGATGTTCAAGGGTTCTGATGTATACAAGATGAATATCTTGTATGTTTATGCCTAAATTTGGTGCCCAATTGTAAAAAAAAGATTGGCTTACAAATTGAAAAATGAAGGTCAGGTGTGGAGTCTGGTAGTAATACTCACCTCCTGTAGTGGAAACCATGCGTTCTACAGTACACATACACAGAGATGCCCACAGGCACAGAAACTCCTTGTTTTCTCATGTTCCATGCAAACATCCATTTCAGTCCACCAGAGGTTCACAAAATTCAGCTGCCACTTCCCCCTGCCTCTATCAGGGAGGTACRTGCTTGCAAAGTGCCTTTCCACAAAATGTCTGCACATAATCTTTTTACTGACATATTCTTTTCTCACACATTTAAGAAAGACTTTACAGTTAAGAGTTTGTAGACCATTGCACAATGAGGTGATACATAATACTGAATTAAGTTGTGCTGCTATGCGCTCTGTCATGAAATAATAAAAAAAGAAACACATCTTGCTTTCATTATTCAACTGTTGGCTGGGAGGAAGCGAGAGGAAGAGGGAGGAGAAACAAAAGTAGTAGTTTAATGTGAATGTCTTATCTGATGCTGTGTGTACAGTAAATGTGTGGCATGTGTAATCATCAACAGACACACTTAGGTTTTGCACTGCGGGGAGATGGTTCGATCTGTGAGGACAGACGGAGAAACTCGACATCCAGATGATAAATGGCACTCCTAACACAGAGCTGTCGCCAAAGAGCTATGGTTGGCTTCAAATGAATTATCACAGTTTGTTTCTGTTGTGACACTTTTTACAGTTTAGGTATTTGCTGAACAGTCGTTTGTGTGATCCCTGTGGCATTGTGGTCAAGTAGGATCTGATGACTGACTTGTTACAAGGCTCCCAAACTTCTTCATCCACAGAGGGCCAATATATGCCTGACCCATATAGCTTCCTTCCTGTTGTCATCCATGAACCAGTGACCCTTCTCAAGGCTTCATTTCTGCATAATAGGGTTTCCCAAACTGTGGTTAAAATCCAAAACTCTTTATTATTTAACATTTTACTTGCTGTATTTTCATTGTGCTTAATGGTGCAATGACAAATAAAATTATCTCTCTCAAGCCGCTTATTTAAGTGATTGGACTCTTTCATTATGATCACAATAAACAAATGTGTAAATCATGGAATAGCAATTTATGGACTCCACGGTAGGTTTTACTGTTTGTTAGTTTATTTTTTTTCCTTTATAAACCTGATGAGCAAAAAATGAGTTTATCAGCACTAAACGATCTGTAAAATGTCAAATCAAACACCCACATCCCACCTGAAAYGTCCTGACATTACTAACAACAAAAAAATATTAATATGTCTCTCCTCCTGCTCCCGTGAGTTTGGCTGCATCACTCGACATGTTTGTTTATAGATGGTGCTATCTGTGCATTTCAGCAGGAACTGAGACACAAAAAAATGATCTTGCCTTCCTGAAAATATTTTTCTTCTGTTCTTATCACATGTGCTCCATCCTTTGTCACAATCACAACATTGGCTAAACTGACCATCCATGCCATCATAATATTGTATTGTGCCAACCAAAGCTTGTTGTTTTAGGCCCCTTCTCTGCTTTGCTGAGTGTTTGAGTTTTTGCAATTACAATTTAAATCAATGACTGCGATTCAAATCTTGTGGTCTCTTATCTCTTCTAACATGGTCTTAAATATAAATAAATGTAATGAACAAGATCAGCGAAGCATTCTGAGAGGTAAAATGCGATGGGAAACAACAATTAGAAATTAAGTTTTTAGAGCTTCAGAAATGATACAGTAACTTGGCCATCAGTTTCCAAAGACAGCACAGCTGTTATCTTCGTCCTCTTTGAACACAGCAGCAAGCACGTGCCATGGAAGTGTCGGAAACAGGCGCTCTGTAGCTCAGGCAGCATTCACTGTTTGATATCCTTTATAAGAAACAGACTGTAAGAAGTGGGTGTGTCCATAAACACACTAAGCACAAGTCTGCAGGGGTTTCTGTTCTACAGTCCCTTTATGCTTTAAGCAGATGCAGAATGAGGTTTTAACATTTTGTGATTGAGTTAAAGTCTAAAAATCACATAATGTAAAATGTTAGAGTGCATAAGTTATTTTGAACCTTTTGACCTTTGAATCTAAATGACCAATAATTTTGATTAAACTATATAGCCTTTCGAAAAACAACACTTTACAATAAGGTACACAAAAAAAACTTAACAACTGAGGAACTACTCAGGGACTAAAGGAAAAAAATTGTATAGGTCCTCTGGACGGGTTCTTCTTTAATGAAACGTTTCGTCTCTCTTCCAAGAGACTTCTTCAGTCTGAGAGTTTCAGGCAAAATTCAGGCTTTTAAGTCCTGCCTCCAGGTGACTGATACTCACATCACATGGCTATGGTTCACAGGTGACTCATACTCCTACAGTGCTGCCATTGGCAGTATCACTCCACCCCCTGTTAACAATAGGTATAAATTAGGGTGAACGATAGCCATGTGATGTGAGTATCAGTCACCTGTGAACCATGGCCATGTGATGTGAGTATCAGTCACCTGTGAACCATAGTCATGTGATGTGAGTATGAGTCACCTGGAGGCAGGACTYAAAAGCCTGAATTTTGCCTGAAACTCTCAGACTGAAGAAGTCTCTTGGAAGAGAGACGAAACGTTTCATTAAAGAAGAACCCGTCCAGAGGACCTATACAATTTTTTTCCTTTTGATTTTTTACCTGGATTACTGAGATGCATCAGGATACTCAGGGACTACTGAGCAGTTACTGAGTAGTTACTGAAGACACCAAATAGTAACTACTGAGTAGTTACCAATGACACCTTACTAGGGGTGGGAATCTTTTACTTTTTCACAATCCGATTCAAAATCGATTTTTCATTCGAAACTCAACGTGAGCCCATTTGTCGTGTTCCTAAAGTGCTTCATTTTCATTTTGCAAATTTTGCACACAGTGAAGCTCACGTCAAACTCAGACTCATTCAGTAAAAAACGAAAAGGAGCCCAAGTCTTTGCATTCAATAAAGACGGAGGTCAGTTGAATCTCTCTTTCCTCCAGTTTTGTAGTTTCCCCTGTTTTGGTGCTTTCTGTGCATGAATACCTTCCAAAACTGGCTGCATGTGACGTCAGGACATCTCAAGTGGTTATAAAATGGAGGTTGACAACCTTTGGATTTTCTTTCTTTATTTATTATTTTTTTTTATGTTTAAAAATCGATTTTGGGACATTTTAAATTGATTCTGAATCTTTGTAAATGAGTATCACTATTCTGATGTAAAACAATTTTTTTGGTGCACCCCTACACCTTACCAGTTATGGTGAATGGTTAGTGTGGATGGATATAAAATCCATACGAGTGGAGGCCTCCTAAGTGGGCCCATTACTCTCCCCAAAAAGACACTGGTTTTCATTCGAATGTTCTCATCCTTCAGATGAAGGACACAAGGTTAGAAACACTCAGTGATCTGAGCTTCTCAGGATCCATAAAGGGGTCCCCAAAAATTATTTTCCTTTGACTACTCAGAGCCACTCAGTGGCCTAAGTAGTGCAAAGAGGTCTCTAATTCAATGTCACAGGCATCACACAGACCATTGTCATGGACTCCCATCACCATTTTGTGGCAGTTGAGCAGATTGTGCCCAGTTTGGACTCCATCCAGTGTACTTAGCGTTTTCCTTGACAGGGAGATGAGAGCTTTCCCAAACCTCAGATTTGGGCCGTTAATCAGTTCCCTTGCCTGTCTACAGTCCATCAGCTCCCTCCAGTGGATTGAGTGTTGACGTCTAATCCAGGCCTGTAGGGCAGTCCTACAGACTGTTGTTGAGGTACCTACAACAGGCTCTGGTTCTTTGAAGTGAGCCTGACTGCCAGCTTTTGTGAGGTAGTCAGCTCTCTCTCTCTCGTTACCATAAATGCCAGTGTGTCCTGGTACCCATTTAACAGTAACACTGTTATTTCTCCCCAATTGGTTGACTGCTTCGGCACACTCCCAGGGCCAGTAATGACGTAAAGTGTGGCCCTCTGAGAGCTTTACTAGCAGCTTGGCTATCTGTTAGGATGAATATTTCCTTCTGTGTACACAAGGAATAGATCAATACAAACCTTAGAGACATTCATTTTGTCAGGTGATGGCATTTTTTAATTCAAGGTGTGTCATCTTTTGTTGATATAATGTGATGTCTTTTGTTTTTCCTCATCTAACCTTCTGTGGTATTTAGTTTTTCTTTTTAAAAGGTAGTGCGACCCCTGCTGGCTGCCGCATGACCTGATCGCCTGTACCGTCATGTTTTTGTCATGTGTTTTTTYTCAAATGGGTGTTCTTAAATGTAATTTCATTGTGCTTCGTAGAATGACGATAAAGGCATCATCATCATCATCATCATCATCATCATCATCATCATCATCATCATCATCATCATTATAATCATCATCATTCCAGATTAGATCTGCCCACAGCCTGGATCATTTTAAATCGCTTCTTAAAACTCATTTTTAT